>NC_089312.1:35629805-35779911 GCF_036669915.1 Pocillopora verrucosa | reverse complement strand
ACTTGGGCACCTTAAGCTGATGTTTCAAATGTTACCCTGCTCAAGAGACAGAGGAGAAGGGCTAAACACTCAAAACATTAGCTTTAGAAACTTTTTTGGGGCAAGCTAATTTCACCATTTGCAACTCAGTTGGATACAATCAAATTATCTTTTTTATAACCTCCATCTGACACAGCCACCACGGACAGTAAGTACAGTAGTAAATACTGTAGCAATCTCTTTACGGCAAATAGGATAACAGACCATTTGGTTTTATCAACCAAATGTAACTTGGGCAACCATAAAGCTGATGTTTTCAAATGTTTACCCTGCGACAGAGAGAAGGGCTAACACTCAAAACATTAGCTTTTTGAACTTTTTTTGGGGCAGCTAATTCACATTGCAACTCAGTTGATACAATCAAATTATCTTTTATATACCCCATCTGACACAGCATCCACTGACGTTTTCTTAGTAGTTACATGTACAATTCCCCCCCTGTATCTTGGATACAAGACCCTTGCTAACTCTCGGGTTTGTGGTCTGATGTGTTTAAATTAGTAGCATTTTTGGTTACATAGCATTACACTTTACCCACATGGTATTCTCATTACCTCCCTGGACGATTAGTTTTCCAGTCCTCTGAAGTAACTCCTCTCTGTGGTATTCTAACCCTACCAAGGCTAATCTGTGCCCGTCGATTTTGATTGGAAAGCCTGGAAAGGTTTCCGGCATGTTATCTGGGTGGATAAGGGTTATAGGGTCTTGGTGCTTAAAGAAAAATCAAAAAATATTATTGGCAGTCAAATATTACCAGTTTCTTCAAATCTGTAATTTTCTGCCTGGTCATTGCTTTTAATGATTTCTTCAGCAGTGCTATAGGGCTGATAGGGACCAGCCTACTGCAGAGTCAGACCAAACCACAAATTAAAACTAACAGCATTGTAACCATTAACTCTTTAAGAAAAGTGCATGAAATGGGTTGTTATAATCCTTCAACCCTTAAAATGATCATTACACTTTAAGTAGCTACATTTACTACCATCCATGGTTCACTTGAGGGGAACTGGATGTAAAAAGGCGAGATTGCAACATCAAAACATTGGTTTGGAAGGAGTGTCATTGACCTTTTTTTCCTGATCGCCCACGTTTTGGACGCTTACCCAACCTCTCTTTGAGGATGTCTAACAGCTGTAAAAAGGGAACACAAAAATTCCAAGTTGTAAAGGACAAGTCCTGACAAACAATTAAGTAAAAATCAGCTTCTATGGGTACTTCACTGACCACAATCCAAATTTACTGTACTAAGATAACCACACAAATAAACTTACCAAAAATATTTATAAATGCACTTGCTTTTAATACATGATTGACAAGCTATTTCTTCGATAGTTTTATCTTTAAGAATAACTAAGACATATTAAGAAAGATTTACGCCTCTAAAATTTCTTCTCTCCAGCAGCCTACTGGTCAAACAGAGACACTTAACTAGAAGGGAAAGTGATTTTGATACTACCTTATTTGATGTCCACAAACAAACTCACAGCATACAGGGTAGTATCAACCCAGTATGATAAGATGAAATGGCCCCCATAAAGAGTTTCATTCAAAGCATACATAGCGCAGATATCATACAGTTTTGTCTTACACACAGCTCGTTAACTCTTCAGGCTTGACTCATGTCATCTTAGTTAGATCTCACTAGGGTGAAAAATTCAGATCTTAAAATCAAGTGTTACCTTTGGCAGTTATTAAAAGACAAAGAATATCTTAGATTCTTGCTTTGGGCAGCTATTAACTTCTTGGAGGAGGTGAAGTGTGTGACCTCAATCATGCTGCTGTCCATCAGGGACATTCCATCTGCCTCAGATTCAGATGCCAATACATGTATGACCCATCTCTCTAAATGAGCCACTGTTTTGAAATTTCTTCAATTCTAACATGACATCATCACTCTGGACTAAGTAATCCTGACTCGGTTCAAAGGAATAAAAACTTTGTGGATTTTTCTCTACTTTCTTTCTTGGGCGTCTTTTAGCCAATCAGGAGAAGGAGTATCTATACCTTCTTCACTTTCATTTACTTCCTTGTCATTTCTTCCATCCACACAATCGGCCATGGTTGATTCATTTGTTACTACACATTTTATTTTGCAATGGTAGTTTGTTCTGTGGACACCATGCCATCAACAGCAATGACCATGGTTTTTGAATCCTCTCCATTTTGTCCAGATCATCTTTGCTTGTTTCATTTGTAAATTCATTGCTTGACTCAACATTATTCTCACTCATCATTTCTATTTTTTCAAGATTTTTGTAAACATTACGAAATTCTTTATCAATCTAATGTCTCAGATATTGTTTCTCCAAGCTTTTTTCTAGCCTCATCTGAATGGGACTGTTCGCATTTCTATCAGGGACATGACCTCATTTCCATTTCCTGTACTCACTGGTGTTTGTCCAGTATCAGCAACCTTCAAGACTCCATTATTACTTATCAAGGAAATGACCCAGTCCTTTCAACTGGTTGACTCTCTAAATCATCAACAATTTTGGTGTCACATGATTCTTCCATTAGGTTAGTTATAGTAGAATTTGAATTCATGGCATTCTGTTAGAAAAACATTTTCATCACTTTGATCTGAATTCCTAGTGCTAACCATATCATCCTTGGTGGATACGGCTGAAGTTCCTTTGTCATTGCATGCTTCATCTTCAGCCTTTGGACACTGTTTTGAGCTATTTCCAACACCAATTGAATCATTTGTAGTTATATCCACTATAACTGGACACGCGAAGGAGGAAAATGCGAAAGCATTGTCTTCCAGCATCATCTTCCTCACTATCCCTCATAATGTTTAATGAGATGCTTTATTTTCTCCTGTTGAATCCTCCACTGTTTTGAAGGTGTTGTTCAATGAGTCCCCTTTGTTACGGTCATCCTCAGAATCTGTTGTACCCTTCACAATCTGAGTAAATTTGGGAAAGCTGACAGGATTTCTTCTACATGGAATACTTCATCATTGTAGTTGTATTGTTCAGCACTCTGGTCCTGTTTGAAAGTAATAAAGACTGATTCAAACAGAAGATGCTACTATTTTACAAAAATAACTATGGTGTTCAGACATTGAAATATGCTTGAGCTATATAAATTTAAACACTCAGCCCTCCACAATTTACTCTTAAGATAAGGGGGTGGAGATGCACACATAGAGAGGCCAGAGGAAGGGACATAAAACTAAAACATTAAAGGGTGAAACTAGATAGAAACGTAAAACTTTTGTTGTTTCAAAAACATTAACCTGCAACGTCTCTAAATAGCGAGCAGGAGTATCATGGAAGTCAAGGGCAGGTGAGTGGGCACAGGAAGTGGGGAGGTTTCTCTCCATGTTCTCCTTCTTCGAAGTGGATTTCATTGCGCATAAGGCCAGATTTACCACATATCAAAAGCAGAACAATCCCATTTAATCCTGATTTGGGTGCAAAATAAATATCCACAGCTATAGCAGTATTGGAATCATTAACTCAATCATTTACATTATAGGAAGACTGAAAAGAATTATTTTAATTATAATTCACCTAATTACTGCTTGAAGAAATCAAAAAGTGAACATCCCACCTCCTGAATACCACGGGCTTCTTCTGCATAGCCTACATCATATTCACCCTCAGAGCTTGTGTAGGAACTTGAGGACCACTCCTGATCGCTATCGCTGACAGAGCGTTCTGTTTCCTCTACTGCACCAACCTCTGTCTCCACCTGCAGATCACTGTCAGGGGAATCAGTTGGGACAAGGTCAGAAACATTGGCATCATCCTTTACCGCAAATAAGTTTTTGGTTTCAATGGTTTGCAGAGACGGCTCCTTAACATTAGAGATATTCTCCAAATATCCATCTACACTTGAAATATTGATCTCGATTAGTCTGGTCAGACTTCTGGAATTCACAAATTTCCTCGTGGTTTGCGGTCAAAGCAGTTGCTTCGTTGCTGTTTTCACCGTTTACTAAGCAGGGCCATACAATATTTTCTGACGTTGTTGACGGTCCTACCACAATTTTCGCAGCTTCAGGCAATGTCCAAGACAAATCGTGGTTAGTTTCCGCCTCTTCACCGGCTGAGAAAAAAGATTCTTCATCTTGAGGACTTGCGCATTCTTCTCGTGAATTTTCGAAGCAATAGGAAGTTTCTATCGTCTTCAGTCTCGTTCCTTAGGTTTGAATCTTTTTCAATCGCTGCATTTTTAACTGAACTCAGCACTGCTTCGGTATCATTTCACTTACAGCTATATTATGCGACCATGCGAAGGAATTCACAACACAAGTCCCTTTGGAACCTTCATCGCTCGAGACAATTTCACCGCACACAGCTTTCTTTTAAAACTCCATTTTTTGTTTCAAGTGATTTAGTCTGTCTGCACTTCTCTCTCTGATAAATTTTCTTCATTAAAAGGCTCCCTGTTTTCTTTTACATCTCGATTCAGCGAGTTCTCTCCGTAGCTTGGGTGCTTGTACCGCCATTAGTGATCGTTTGAACCTTGGTTGCAGGCAGGAAGAGATGTGTTATCGCCTGTCTTATTGCGTTTTTCCAGCTTTCTTTGGACGTGCAGGGGGAGTAATCTTCACCTCCTCTGATTCCATCATCATGTTTTCTTTTCCTTGTGATGTGTAATTAAATTTTGCTCCCGATCCATAATTATTTCCTCAAACGCTGGGAAAATGTCAACCACAACTTGAAAACACCCAAAAAGAAACGATTAATCAGTTCATTGTCTCATGCTTTGTTAGGCTATTGCAAAATGCACAGACCCTCTAACCAAATATTTAGATCACTCCAAATTATAGTCTTGTAAACAAAACAATCATCTATTGTGTCCCAAGTTGCGACCAAACTTCCAAGACTTCTCGCCTCTTGATGATCATTGCATGTAGAGTCACGTGCACATCAGCGGAAGTTACCTAGGGTGGAACGGAAGTGAGTAGCAAAACACCTGATTGGCGGAAAATCAGGGTACATTAGCCTGGAGAGAAAGTGCGAATGTTCGCGTTGTTAGCCCTTGAGAGTTTTGTGCAACGACTGGTGTGCTGTCCGTGTCTACAATCTTCATACTTTCGTTGCAATTTGAAAAGGTAGGACGTTTGCTTTCACGGAGTAGCACAATAACCGGTGTCACCTCAGTTCACCTCAAGTTTCACCTCAGTAACAATAGCGTCCATTTTTCTTTTGCATCCATTTTTTGTTCGATCAAAGCGCGAAGTATGTGCGCGCAATACAAATAAGTTTGTCATTTCCATAGCACAAACGACTGGAGAATTGTACTTTCTGCTTAAAATTGAGCTTTTTTGCTCATCATTGTTAAAGAAATGTGAGATTGTTCGGCGTTCGTAGTAGAAACAGTAATCACATTTCAGGCAATAGGAGGGAGTAGAACAGTAGTCAGCAAACACTTATATAGTAATTTAATATTTCTCGTTCCATTCTGCTTTCATCCGGAGAAACGCAAACCTTCATATCCTAATCGCTTCTCGAGATAAATTTTGAAGGAAATTGCAACCTCGAAATTACTTTAATATGCCCGTAACAAAATACACCTTTTCTGGCAAGTTTCCTTATTTACCGGTACGCCTTTATTGCTCCAGAACGATAACAAGAGTCAGCTAGGTAAGGTTAAAATTCAGATGTCTTTTCAAAGCAGGCCTTTCTTTTTTTCACTTCAGTAACAGGTAGAAGAACAATGTTTTGTTTAAAGCTTTGTTTTATAATTAGAATAGATTTCTCGCTTAATCCTCCACAAACTTACAACCTTATACTTCAGGTTGCGACTTATTTTTAGCGACTCCTTAGTTTAGCTAATTGGCACAAGCAACCAAATCGCCTTGGAAAAAGCTCGGTAAATTCAATATGGTGGCTGAAGTGTACTCTCCAAAGCAGTGGTTGTGCAAGTTCTTTTCAACTCTCTGACGCCCAAAGTTTTGTGTCTAAGAAGCTGAAATTACTAAGTGATGTTGTTAGGTGGAGCTACCACTTTAACAGGAAAAAACTCCACGGATACATAAGAATCTGCAGCAAGTAATAAAATATAAATACTTCCTAACAAAGGGCAGAGAGCAAACCATGCAACTCTACTGGTGTATGAGGCACTTTGCTAGTTTTGTCTGGGAATATGCTCAACATTATTACACAAAATGATCATTATATTGAAATAGAAAAAGTGTACAAAAAATAATGGCCAATTATGTAAATTGATTGGCATATGAATAACTGAAAATAAAAGAAAACTGTTTATTAATTAATTAACTAAATATTTCTATACATCAGAGTTGCAGAAGTATTTTGTTGGTTTTTGCATCTATACATGAATGGAAGGAAAATTTAAGTTTTGCCAAAAATCTTGATGTCAGTGTTGATTATATGAGAAGTAATTGCTAAATTGAAATTAACATTAACAGATGGAAGAGGTATCAAAATTGTTAAAAATAGTACTGTTTATAAAGTTACCACCTAGATATACTTGTAATAGTAAGAGTCTGTATCATTACTGGTAGGGAATGGTGGTCAAAAAATTATCAAATAGGTTTTATTTTGATCAGATATGAGAAACTTGAAATAACAGAAGCATTAGAACTGTGTTGGAATTAGCATTAGTGGAGGAAATGGATGAATCTTGGACGTGAAGGAAAAATAATTTCGAACTGATCTTTAAGAAGTTGAGCTTTGTAAATGTTTTTTTTCCAAATGATTGTCTGTGGCAAGTATCTTATTAGCTGGCTTGGCTTCATTAATTTTGTTGGAGTATCTACATTGTATGAAAAGAACCAAGTTATATATCAAGTTATAGTAAGTATTGAAATGATATGTTAAAACTTTCTCAGAACTCAACTGATTTTGCTTCAACTGAAGTAAAGAGTTTCCCCATACAGAAATTTAGAAAAAGGTTCCCTTCAAAAAGGTAGATCATACACACTAACCACATACCATGTGCCACGGATATACTGTACTTGATTATCTTTACAGCTGCTTGTTAAGTAGAGAGAAAGTCTCCAGGTTGAGGTTACAAACACTAATTTGTTCTGTTGTGACACAGCTGAATTATGTCTGCAAGAGGTAACCGTTTGGAATACGTGGGAGACTTGGATCTGCGTCAGGAGCAGTGGGCTGCTGCCCAGGCCACAAATTATCTGGACTTCATGGCAAACCTTGATATCGACCGAGATCCTCGCACTATTCGTAACTCTGGCCTGATCTGTACTTTAGGTAGGTAACAGTCTGGGAGCACTTATTCAAAAGGTGGCTGGCATTCTCTTCATAAAAGCATCCATTTTATGTTGTGCACTGGAAACTCTCATCAAGGATTTACACCAAAAGAAAAATTTAGCCTCAGTCAAATAATGTTGTCCTTTACTATGAATCATAATTTAGTATTAACTCATGCTATTACTGCTGTTCCTCAAAATACTCACAAAGGTGGGACAGAAAGTGATTTAATAAGTGATCTAATAGTTAGACAATGAGTAGACTCCTGTATAAATCAACCAGATATGAAAGGTATTTCTACTGTAGCCCAGTATTTATATCTTAAAAGTCAGCTTTGAACATGAGTGGACCTCAGTGCAGGGCTCTGGGCACTAAACTATAGAGTTATTCCCCAAAGCTTCCTTGTGACATCTGTTATTTTTTCTTGGACCGTAAGATATTGAAATTGAGCTGTTCTGCACACTGTTTGGGTCTGGAGGGATGAATACTAGACTAGAAGTTTCTATTTGTAAAATTTGCTGTGTCAAATTTTTTAAGGGCCAGCTTCAAGGAGTGTGGAGATTATCTCCCAGTTAATTGAGAATGGCATGAATATTGCAAGATTGAATTTCTCTCATGGGACTCACGAGGTATTCTTTTTTGGCAAGTGTTTTTGTTTTGTTTGGTTTTTGTTTCTTTTTTATACTTCTAGAATGAAATTATTTATGACTGGTAATATTTATACAGATTCAGGAAGATTCATTACGTTCAAGATGGCCAGGGAAATTGTAACAATGCTTACCCTTGGAATAATTTGTTACATGGGTTAGACCCATGAAATTAATACCCTCTTGTGTAGTGAAGTTTATCATAATTTGCATGTTTTACACACTCTTTACCTGAAATGATAAATATATTCATCATATTAAATCCAGAATTTAAGGACAGAGTCCCTTTCTTCCTTGAAACATAAATTTTAATGGCAAATATCTGATATAAGCAGTGCCCGCCTCCAGTATTTTTGCACTCCAAGAAACTGTAAGTAATGCCTGTCTTTCTGGACTTTCCGACATTTCCAGTATCATGCAGAAACCATTGAATTGGTAAGGAAGGCAGCAGTTGAAGAATGGCCTCATGCTGTTGCTGTTGCACTGGACACAAAAGGACCAGAAATCAGGACTGGGCTGTTGAAAGGGGTGAGTGCTCTGTAAAACTGCTTGTAATTGTAATAGGATTGGACTTCACACCATTATGTGTCTGGGTTTAAGCCTTGGCTGAAGTTAGAGTCACAAAGCCTCTCTACACCCAGGAGCCAAATGGGTGCTGGGTGAAAATCATAGTTTGTGTGGCTGAATGTTTTAAAGAAGGTTTGACTTCTACATGATGGATGGGAAATCCTACTTCCTGTTATTTTGTTGCTTCCCCAACCTCAGTTTCTCCTTAAAATTCCAGTAAAATAGTGGATATACACAGGTCAGAATGGTCAGCAAAACTTTTTATTAAGAAATGCTACAGTGGTAACAAACAGGAGGAGGTCACAGTAATTTTTCTCATTGCTACATGCTAGTGTAAGAGGTGGTGGGCTAATGGTTAGTGTGCTTGAATCTTGTTAAGAGGTCTGGGTCTGGGTCTGGGTCTGAAACCTGCTTAGGTCAATGTGTGTTGTTGGACAAAACACGTAACACTCACTGTGCCTCTCTCTACACAAGAGATAAATGGGTACTAGTTAATTGTCAGGGAAGCCTGATGAAGTTGTTAGGGGTAACCTTGCAATAGACTGGCATCCCATTCAGGAAGAAGTAGTGATATTCCTAGTCGCTTCATACAAAGGAAAGTGGGATAATCTGTGGCTGGGTGGGGCACTTGGTGCAAGCACAGAATTAAGCAACCTTACCTGACCTTACTTCATGGGAGAGAAACTAAGAATAATGCGAGCCAGAATGAATTACTCTGCTACCAAGACTGACAAGTAAATGACATAAATGACAAGTCTTGTTTTGTTAATTTACAGGGTGGCAGTGCAGAAATTTATTTGTCCAAAGGTGATATCATAAAACTTACAACGGACAAGGCATTCTTTGCTGAAGGAGACAACGAAACCCTTTATGTAGACTATGAAAACATCACAAAGGTGATGAAGGAAGGTGGAATTATATTTGTTGATGATGGACTGATTTCACTTAAAGTCGTGGAAATCGGCTCAAACTATCTTCAAGTTGAAGTGTTAAATGATGCTAAACTTGGGAGCAAGAAGGGTGTTAACCTGCCAAATGTTGAAGTCGATTTACCAGCTGTATCTGAGCAAGACAAGAAAGATATACTTTTTGGTGTGAAACATGAGGTGAGGGTTCATTCGTTTATTTGTTTTTTGAATACGTTACTCACGTGCTGTCATTGATTTCCTAAAACGAGTTCTTAAAGATGCCTTGATATTCAGCTTTGTTTTGGGATAGTGAGTTGCACACTTGTTTAGCAATCGATTTCTTTTTTCTGACTTGTTGAAAGATTCTTTTTCAAGATCGGCTCGTGAAGGTTTTATTTTCTGATGATTGGACTGGCCAGTACAGAAAAGTTTGTACTTATTTTCCAGGTTGATGACTTATGCTCCTTTACTTTCAAAATTTTCAGTCCTAGAGAGTCATACGTTATATCTATACATATGTGTACTTTTTTTGCAGGTTGACATGATCTTTGCCTCGTTTATTCGTAAAGCTCAGGACATTCACGACATAAGGGATCTTCTTGGTTCGAAAGGGCAAAATATCAAGGTCATTGCCAAGATCGAAAACCACGAAGGAGTAAAAAAATTTGACGAGATTATGGAAGCCGCTGATGGTATCATGGTGGCCAGAGGAGATCTGGGAATTGAGATTCCTCCAGAGAAAGTGTTTTTAGCTCAGAAAATGATGATTGGTCGTTGCAATAAAAACGGAAAGCCAGTAATCTGTGCTACACAGGTAATCTCAAGGGCAAATGAAACACAGCTCAATGATGCAAATTGTTGCATGCGCTCTACTCGATTTTAATGAGGAGAATTGGTTGGCCAGACAAGAATACTCACACGGAGAATTCTATTTTAGATCTTAGGTGACATCAAATTCAAAAGCCACTTTTAAAATCGGTCAAAAGTGAACAACCACTGGAACGATGAGGGCTGGGAACCAGATTTACGCAAATGGCAAACATCGAAGAAAAATTTTTTTGGAAAAGATTAATAAAGAAAAGCACAGTGAATGCCATTACCTTGGTCAAAAATTAATATCTTTAAGCGGGCGCTTAGTGGCAATCAAATAGGTTTGTTCCAATTGCCAGATGAAAAAATTTGCTCCCCTTAAATTTTCAAGTCAAAGCCAAAGGCAAAAAGGGAAATTTAAGAGGTATTTCTTCACATCAAACACAATCCGTCTTGCGAGCGAGTCTTAAGAAGTGCAACAAAATTTTTTCGCAGGCCTCGTTTCTCGAGTGCTGGTTTACATGAAGAAATTTGACATGAATTAGTCAGTCACCAACGGTCAACTTTCAGTCGCTGGTTGCAAAACCTAATTTTTATTCTGCATACACCCAAAAGTGGATGACCCGAAAATAAACGAAACCTTTATGCCTACTACCAGAAGAAAACTTTCTGTCCAGGTCAGTCAATCCACTGTTTTGATAGATAAGAGAAGACTGAAACACATTAACCAGAATTATACAGTGAGTTGCCTTATGAGTCCGTTGTTATTTACGTTGTGTGTCCAGCAGATTTAAAAAAAAAATGAAGGTATTTTGCTGCCCCGATTTGATAGTCCAGTAAATGAAGCAGCGCTGAAGAAACATCTAAACTAGTTTGCGGGTTGTAAGTCAGTTGCGGACACGTTTTGTTTGAAAAGTTATAAATTAATATCATGTTTTATTTTTCCCACAGATGTTGGAAAGTATGATTAAAAATCCTCGTCCAACTCGTGCGGAGAGCTCAGATGTGGCTAATGCTATTCTGGATGGAGCGGATTGTGTTATGCTCTCAGGTTTGTGTCAGTGAATCCAATCAGTCAGAACAGTAAGCTAGAGAGAAGCTTAATTAAGCTGGAGCGAGGCATGTATTTTGCGCGGAAAAACTCGCATGATCTATGAAATTTGATTGACTGAGTGGACAGTGTCGCCTCAGAAATAACCAGTTATTAATATTTGAGAAAGAGGGAGGCAGCATGAGTCGGTTCTAAGGATCCTAGATATACGCAGTTTTGCGCGAATTTATTCTCAATTGTTTTGTTCGTTGTTATTTGTTTACTCAAGGCGAGACAGCGAAAGGTACTTATCCGGTGCAAGCTATCGCCATGATGCACAAGATTTGTCGTGAAGCAGAGGCCGCTATTTATCATCGTCAGTTGTTTGATGATTTGAGGCACACAATGAACAGGGTGGCTGATACACACGAAACGACAGCCATCGCAGCTGTGGCAGCATCATTCACAGCAAATGCAGCCTGTATTGTTTGTCTTACACACACGGGGAAGTAAGTTAATCGTGTTCAAAAGTATGAGCGCATTTCGATTTTGTTATTTAACTAAAACCAAACTACGCCTTTTGCCCTTCAAGAACGCAAGATCGATTTTCACTTTAATGTACATTCTTTAATGCTATTGTGTAATCAATAATGACAGTTTGCAGCTACATTAACAACTCTAGAATTTCAATGAATGAATGTGTATTTGAATGTGTATTTATATACCGCACATATCACATACTGTCTCAAGGCGGTTTAATTGAGTGAGATCGAACGTCAGCTTGTAAAGGCGCCTCTGGCTGCCGCTATCAGTCCATATTTGATCTCACTCACCCACCCAGCCCATGCATGAAATGTACAATGAAACAACAGATAGACCACCACACCGGGAACTACGCCCCCTACTCTTTTCGACAAGTGTGTGGGTTCTTTAACGTCCCCTGCTGACCATGTAACACTGAAGATGCAGGAGACGGGGCCTACGGTTTATAGTCCTTATCCGAGAAGACTTGAATGTCTAACCATTTGCTGGTACAATTACAAAGGCAGCACATTCTCCTCAGTTATTTTAAGACCCTGAGTGTTGGTCCGGTCTGGGGCCCGAACCCTCGACCTCCCGCACAACAGACTGGCGCTCTACCAACTGAGCTAACCAGGCGGCGGTTCAATTAAGTTTTTGTTCCAGTAATTGCCTATCCTTCTATTGCTTCGCGGTTTAAGCAACACGGGATGTTGGTTTGCATAAACCTAAACAGGGCATGAAATTAATTTTTTTTTCTGACAGCCACTTGGCTCCTAAATTCTTCAAAGTGGTGGCCAATTCAAAAGAAGTTGGTCGCCATTTTCAAAGACAAACAACCTTTTTTTACGCACGTTCTAGATAGACCCTCCAAAATTAAGTTAGGGGAAAGATCTTTAACGTGCTACAAAGTGGACACTAGGATGGATGATATGCAACGTTCAAGCTCACCTAAATCCAAGATGGCGTATAGTTATCGATCGAGATGCATGTGCTGAGTTTTGGAAACAAGCTTAACGAGGAAGTTTGTCGCGGATTTATCTCTTCAAATCTTTTTAATCCACTACATCTCTTGGTAAGGTTATGATGAAACATTCTAGTCGCCAATTTGGCGACTAATTTTCAGGATTTGGTCGCCAAAGTGAAAAAATTGAGTCGCATTGGCGCCTGTATTAGGCGTAATTACACGCCCTGCTAAACCATTGAGCGCGTTTTCGGACCGTTACTGCGTTCTTCGGCCTGCTCTGAACAGAACTCCCTGGCGATAGTCTCCCAGTGGAATGCCTTGACGTCTTGCTTTTTCCCGGTTGTTTAACTCCTTTTGAATGGCAGGTTAAGAGATCTCGGCCCTGATTGTAGCTTTAAGAGTACTGATCGCTTGTTCCACGGTGTTGACTGAAACAGACAGTAAGGAGGCAGCATCTTAAGCTCTGTATTTGCTCCGGGGTTGTTAGCATTCCGACGTGCTGGAGCTCCATCATATTTAATCATCACAAGATCGTCCGGATTCAGGTTCTGTCTTGCGCAAAGAAGTCGTTGAAGAGGCGGGCCTTCATTCTTCCAATTTGCTCTGTGAGATGGACGAGTCCATTCAGCGGAAACACAGCCATGATGATCGTCACATTTCTTCCGCACATTTCTTCATACTTAACGATGCGCTCGCTCGCCAACTCTCGCTCTTCCATGACTTCTAGCCGTTCAAATTTTATAGCCGCATTCATGAATGAAAACGGGGTGATTCACAATCCCCGAGGTCATGCACCAGTTAGCGTCATCAACGCGCATCTGAATAACATCTGGCTTGTCCCTATCCGCTGGTAATGGTCTAGCCTATTTCACACGTACCAGCATCCCGTCAAGAGCTTTTCCACTCGCCCTGTCGTGTACGAAAGGTTTTTACCTGCAATCTTCTTCGAAGCTCTTGGTTTATTTCTCTCAAAGTAAGCAGGCAGTTCTCATTGATTACGACACCCAAGCACTCCTTCATTTCTTCATCCACTTTAACGTTGTTACGACCACCACGTGCCCTTTCGCGTATTCGGACATATCCCGGACATATTTTGCTATAATGCCTTTCGCTGTAGACCTGTTTACCCCCAAGGTATCTGCAACCAAAAGGTAGTCTTCGTGCTCGTCTTCAAACGTCCTTACTAATCTTTCTCGATGCTTGTTTGGAACACGGTTACGTATTTTGATAGCCATTTCTGCAAGAAGAATCTGAACAGCTTCTTTATCAGACTCTTCGAAATCCTGTAGGAAAATTTAATAGTGAAATTGAAATTTTATTGACGAAGAATAAAATGGCACTAATGAGCACTCAGTCACATTAAAGAATGTTTTTACGTTAAAATGATTCGGTATTGGTGTTGATGAGTACTTCTTTTGATGTAAATATTCTAAATAAACATGCAAAAATCAAGACGACAATTTTTTCGCTCACTTGATCGCACTTAGGCGTTAATGTACTATTCACTGAACCTACTGAAAATTTATCTTGCGTTCTTGAAGGGCAAATAGTGTATTTGCAACGCTCGATTAAGGCAAAGGAAAATGTCACGAAGAGCCAACGAGATGTCGAAGTAAATGAATGCAAACTGAGTGGAGGAAGAAAAAACGGGACCATTGAGTTTTGTATTTTATCTGATTGGTTGAGAGGGTTATAAAGAAAAACTTGTGCAATAACGTTAAACGTCTTTTACTCAGCTGAAAATATTTCCATTTCTCTCTGAGATATGGTGACTTAGTAAGGTCATTAAGCGAACAAGTTGAATGTAACTACAAAATGCTCGGCAGTACACTATGTGGTGTTCTTACTCCAAGTGCTGTAAAGAATCGAGTCAGAAGAATTTCCAACTAGGTGATGTGTAAGTTTCTTATCCGTATTTCAGAAGAAATTAAACTAAATTTTTTACATCGCATTTTTTGAAATAACAGTTTGCTTTTGCTCTGTCTTTTAGGACTGCTGAAGTTGTGTCACGGTTCCGGCCTCGTTGTCCAATTATAGTAGTAACACGTGATGCGCGCGTGGCCCGCCAGATGCATTTGTACCGAGGCTGCTTTCCTCTCATTTACGACAAACCGCCCAAAGACAATGTACTGGAGGAACATGACGAGAGACTCGAGTTCGCGCTGGATATGGGCAAAAGGATGGGCTTCATGAAACTTGGCAATACGTTCGTGTTCGTATCTGGGTGGAAGGCAGGTGCAGCTCACACTAACACTATCCGTATACTGACTATTATGGAGGAAAAGATTCATATTGCCAAGAGCTTGTCAGAGTCCGCTGACCTCAAAGGAAAAATGCAGATTCCCAAGTAGTTGTCAGCATTCGGTAGCTGTCTTGAATCCCAATTCCGTGTTTTGCTGTTGTGATCAGGGTAAAATTAGAATCGTTAACTACAATGGTTTTCCGTATTCTAATTGGATATTTTCGTTTTAAATAATAAGAGTGAATTTTGGAAAGAATTTTTTTTATTTATTAGCGCTCGATGGCTTTGCTTTCATTTGGTCTAAAGTTTTTTTACGTCTTTCGTGGATCTATTTCAACTCAAAGGAACTAACTTTTCAGTACTGGTGTGATTTTGGGCTTTGTTGTGAAATATAGCGGAAATGAAAAGAGTGAAACAAGTGCGGTGTGCATTGGTGAGAATACCGATATCGTAAAACTTTGTTGTATAATCGAAAAAGTAATCAACAGCAATCAACTTTAAGACGCACTAAATAGTGAAGTCTGTTATCATAGAATATTAACTGATGTTTATGACGGGTCTAAATAAAGATATGAACTAATCTTTGCGACGTTACCTCAGTTTTCGAAAAAAATAAATAAATAAAGGAACTCCTACGGGTTTTGACAAGTTGATGTCAAAGGTTTGTGTTACATACAAGATTGTTGGCTTGTGGTTTCACTTCTGCCCATACTTATTAGTAACATACTGAGATACTCTTATACTGTTGATGAGTTAGACACTTTTTGAAGTTTTGAGAGAACGGGTCAGACTATGAAAACTAAAAAACTTCGACATGTTTAAGTAAAACTAATCAGCATATGGGCCAGGATATGTTTGTGACTGATGCTCCATAACATCTGTGCCAAGAGCTCTCCTGGTAACGGCTTGTAACATTCCAACATCACTCGAAATTACAGAGCTGTTTGGGTGAGGCACATTAGGTGAGGAATTCAACAATTGAAATTCTCTTGGTGCATTACCAAAGCAGCAGACGTGTTGAGCGCCGTCAAACAAACTAACAGCAGGATTTGAACTGCTCCCACGGTTTTCTTTTCTCCACCTAGCTCGTCTGTTCTTAAACCAAGTCTGAAAGAGATTGGTCGGAAAATTGAATTTTGCGAAGAAACTGGGGAGAGAAAACTAGTTACATATTTCACTTTACAGTGCGATGAAATCTCACTGAATTGAAGCCAGCCTTTTTGCATTAAATTTTGTAACCACTCAAGAGTGGCAACTGTTTCTCTGTCTGTACGGCAGTAAAGCAGAGGTCATGCAAACTCTACTCTCTTATTTGTTGGTAATAACCTCGCAACAATTTTTCGGACACGAAGCGACCCAATCAGCATTTTGTACTTAATCCTTAAAATTTTTCGACTAAACATACGGTGTTCTTCTGCTCACAGCTCTATTTCGGTACATTTATGCAAAGAAACCCCTATTTGTGCTTCTTTTACCTTCATGAGCGGGTTTTGTGATACCGTTTGCATTTCTACTTTTAAAACTGGCAGAAAAACTACGTATATCTCACCAAAATGACTTCTTGAGAGATCCCTAGTTTCTGTGATAGTGATTGCCTTATCTTCGGTGAAATGTACTGTGATTGGCTGAAAATGGTTTCCAGCTCTTTCCGTTGCCAGGAAGTGAACTGTGTTCTCCGTTTTATGATTAGCTTGCCTGGGTCATTTCCTGACAACCCTTTTGGCTTCAAAGCTGAAAATAAACGGCCGTGGTCAAGAAATTCTTAATATCAGGGGTTTTGGACATGTAGTCTTAATAGAGTAATAAACGATTTTGTAGCCAGTTACTCCATTATTTTAGCTTCGATATATTAAAACCGAACAAACAACTCAAGCTCTAATAAAGAAACCAAGAGAAACGTAATCAGTACGGTGGTGACGAGCTTGCCTTAAAAACAGCTGAGCCTTGGGTACTATTTAAAAAACAAGTGCAATTGTCCAAACACGACACGATGTACGAGTTTGTGAAACAGCTTCCGCGCCTCGAGAAGAAAGAAAAATGGAAATATTCGCCAATTTTTCCCATCCTGTCGGCAAGTTTTCTGGTTTCGTGTTAAAGAAATGAGTTTATCAGAGTTTGATGCTTGAACTCATTGTGTTGCGTTAACTCATCGTGTTAGTGGCTGTCTTAGGATCTTCCATTATACCGACACAAAGTCAGCTGTTTAAATCATTGTTTTAGTGGGTATCTGAGAATCTCAAAAGGAATGCTCAAAAGCATGTTACCCAAATGGTTTACAAGTAACTTATGTGGAAAAATGCAAAACTGAGACGATGAGGATTAAATTATCCCCTTTTGTTCGCTCTCTGTTAATCCTGACACAAGAGACCAACTTAAATCTATGTTCTAACAAAGGACTAAAGTTCTAAACGTCAGTTTTTCCGATTCGTCAGGGTAGACTATCTTTTTATCAACTTTTAGTTGGTAATCAGCAGGGTACAAGCTCTGAGGGATCGATCGTACATTTGCAAATTATTCGTGCCTCACGATTGAAACTTACAATCACGTGCCACGATCTCAGCGATCCTCTGCTGCTGACTGAAGCTGATCAAACTGGAATTAGAGCCCATCTCTGGCCTGGAATATACATAAGTGAAGCTCGTTGCTGTTGATGGATTAGTGTCCATGGGAAAATATGACTCAGACTGAGTCCGGCTACAACTGGTAACAAACGGCGGGAAAAAGGCCATGGCCACTGGAAAAAATAGGAGAGTTGACCCTTTCTAACATAGCTGGGTTGATTTATAGCCTCACTTTGTGAGATCCTTACGTACATTCTGCATCATAGACATCCTATTTTAGGCCAACAATTCTTCCGGCAGAAAGTGACGTATTCTATTATTTCGACAATTTCAATTCTACATAAATCTAAAAAAGTTCAACTACGACAAAGCTTCTGGTCAAAATAAAATAAATCCCGAGTCTGTTTATGTTTGTGGCTGTGGTCGTCTGGGAAACGAATCCTGTGACGACCAGTCTTTACGAAAGCAGAGTTGCGCCTTAAATTGATGTTGCAATCTTTCCCATTTTTAGAATTTTTATCATTGTTTGTTTTTATCCGTTTCCCCAGCAACATAACTTTTTGACGTATTTGCCAACTGGGTGTTAATCTGATCAACTGCTCATTACGAAAAAATTTAGACCGCTGACCACAATGGACGTTGTACAGTTTGAGAAACGCCTTCCGTCGCCACATTAGCCTGGAATTTTGAGTTTTTCTTACGTTATGAGATAAATTGTCGACATTATAAACTTTCCTCCAAAGTGCTGCTTTGAAGTTAAAGAAAAAAATGATTGAAAAAAAACAACGGAGTGGCAAAATGAAAAATCCCAGAAACCCTTTTAGTTCAATACGTGCAGATCACGTTCCGATAAAAAAACTAAAGGTGATGACGAAAAGCGACGTTGATAAAATAAGCTCCCATTCTGTTGAATGGTCAAAATTTCAAAGTAAATCAAATATCCTACCTAAGTGTTTCTTTCATGTACTGTAAAATGTATACTTTTTATAGGGATAGCACGAATAATTTGCATGTTATTTCAGTTACTGAACGAAAATGCGATACCTTAAATGGTTCTGATAAAAACAGTTTTAGTAATTCATATTTTGTTAAAAATCCCGCGTGGTATACCGGCATTTTAAAACATCAAGTGAAAGTTTAACTTTTAATGGTTTGTCACTAGATCAGTTAAATTTTACACTTTACTTTTTCCCAAGAGGGCACGGTAACGATTCCTAAAATCTGATTGGTCGTTAATGAGGTCCGGATTATCCTATCGACGCCCACGGGTACGGTTACGCTTTCGTGTGTCGCCTAGTACATCTCCTGTTTCCTTGCTTTTTTTCATTTATGTATTTCGCTTTGCTGGCTGGGCAGTATTAAATTTTTGAAGACTCCGTTCATGATCTCAAGCCGATTAATTTCTTAATAATTGTTTTCTCTCTCCCTCAAATCACTTTGGTTGCTTGCAAAAAGTTGGTTTCGAAACGAGTTTTTGATAGCAAATATGTAATTGAATGGATTGACACACTGAAGCTATAGGCTGTTATTTGTAAAAACCTGTTAATTCTTATCATTCAGCTTTTTGCGATCGCATCGGTCGGGGAGACTATGTCACCGTTCTAAAAATTTGGTGAAAGTTTCCTAATTCCTTGAAAGAAAAGTTGTCTCCAAGGAGTCGCGACTCGTGAGTCAGAGTAGAGGGTTTCAATAGGGTGATGGCTTTTTCGATTAAAGGTTAAAATTTGTCACTTTCTACGTCTAATGGCTAATTTTTTGGCTGTTGTACGGCTAACGGTTAACCCCATGGAGACCCTCAGTGTATAATTTCATGGGATGTACTTTGATCATCTAGATACTCACTTTCCGTAACTAAAGCCGCAAATAAAACGGGATTTGAAAGTTTGATACATATTATCAATGCCTTGAGTCATGACCTAGAGCCAAATATTTTACCGTCCAGCCCGAGCAAACTCAGTCAATGAGCATTTTATCATATGACCACTTAAGAGGACGCGATACACGGGCAAACGCGGGACAACCACAAAAAGTATTCTGCAATTAAAACTTTTCCTTTGTTTTTCAGGTCAGAACAAGAGACTCACAATTAATCGAAAAATACGACTTTCTTACTCTTTTCTTTTTTCCTTTAGGTTTTTGCTACAAAGCCGTGAGAGCGCAGGGCCGGACGGCGGCCTTTTGGGATCGGCTCCAGTCAACCTTTTCGGCCCTGCACTCGTCAGCTTTCACTGTGGTTTTCTACGGGATCATGCTCGCGGGGCCAAACGGGTCATGTTATTACCTCAGTTATTCTCAGCTGTTTTGGAAATGAACTTAGTACATGACCCAACGTAACTCAGTTAATAAACTTTTTCTTTCTCTTCGGATTTTCCTTCATTGCTAACGCCATCACGTGTGGTCCTCATACGGGAATTGTTTCCAAGTATAATAACCAAAAGCGCGTGGGGCCGTGCGGGTCATATGGTAATTCAACCATGTGAGATTTCTTCATCAGAACTAGAGTGTCTAAATTTACCAAATTCTTCATCAATCCTGCGTCAAACACAGAAATTAACTGCGGTATAAAAACAAAACAGGGATAAAATGATAATGAAACTTAATTGCTGGTAAAGTGTTAACGTAGCCTTCTGTCGCCGTTGTCAAATCAGCACCTTTCAGATAAATTTCATAGTTGGAATAATGACATTTGATTTATTTCCAGAAACAGAAGTTATTTATGAAAAATCGGAACAAGCCACAACATTCCCTGATGAGACTTGATGAACAGGTAGTCACATGATATCGAGGTCGGTTGTCATATGATATTGTAAAACTGATTTATCATCCAAAGATTACAACTCAAGGAGGGCTTACCATGATGGCACGCAGCATGATGGAACTCAGCACCCTTTGCACCTAGGCCATAAATCTGAGCGCAAAAAGCTCGGCCTGTTAATTAAAGTACAGACTTCGAGCTCGGTTGGTATGGGGTAATCGTATGCATTATAAAAATTCCAGGATAGGCGTTATTTCAGGAAGTACACATTTAAATTCAGGCTGGGCCTCTGTAACGCAGGTCCGATGGACCTGTGATCACCCTTAAGAGTGCAATGATATAAAAGAGCGTTTTTGTTTCATTTAAAGAGTTAAAGAAAAAATGCAATGTTTGAAACTTACCAACAAATGCAGAGAAAAAACAAGCAACAACTTTCATCTCGAAGACGTTGTCTATTGCGGAGGACGGACTGTTTTTGTACAAAGTCTGAAGCGTAGTGCAGCAAAGATAATGACCAGAGAAGCTTTAGGCAGTTCATTTGATAGCAAACTATCAAGAGTGGCTTTTATTATCGCAGTCAATTCTAGCCAATCAGCATCTTTCAGAAACAATATCACAGTTGGAAAGATGACTTTTTATCAATTTCCGAAAATAACTTTTTTTGCGAAATTGGAACGGGCCAAACATCCCCTAATGAAACTTCATCGCATAAAAGGAGAAAATTCCCTCAATGGACTAAACTGCAAATAAACAGGGATTTTAAAATAAGGTACTTATAACCAATAATTTAAGTCATTTAGACAGGTAATCACGTGATATCCAGTGCAATTTGGAATAACAAGCACGGGTGAGGTTTTTTATTTGCACAAGGAAAATTATGTGATAAATTATTACAATGTACACTCCAGTACATTTCGATGTCACAACAACCGCGTTACATCACAAAATCAATTAAAGTTTTTTAAATTAAAAAAGGGTTCAAAGCCCATCCTCAGAGATCCAGGGGGCTGTGAGTCGATTTCAAGTCATGGCAGAAGAGCCCCTAAGGACATTGTCTTACAAGACTAGTTCCAAACGGTCGCAGTTGTTCTGGCATCTGATTGGTGCCAGAAAATCTTTGTGTTTTTCTGCCCAATCAGAGTGAAGTATGAATAAAGGGGTAAGTTTCTAAAGAAACTGTGGTGCTGCGTCGGTGGGAGAGTATAGCAGGTAATTTAGTGTTAACAACTGAGTTGAAAACGTAAATTAGCCACCGTAAAGGGTAAAAAAGCTGACTTTCGAGCGTTAGCCCTTCGTCAGAGCGATTCAGAGTGAAGTATGCTTTGGAGTCCTTTTTCCTTTTTTTTACATGTCCGTGTTTTAACACGGACATGTACATGAAGCTCAGTTGCTAGCCTTGTTTGTTTAGGCCGTGCGACGAAGCTTTGCTCGAGGTGAAAAGTTTCAGTCTCAGCACACAATGTAAGAGAAATCGATCAGATTGTCCACGAAAATCTTATCAGAAATTATACTTAATAACTTATACTTAATGCTGTGAATGAAACTTTGCCAATCTCGTGAAGTTATTTTGTCGCACTGGCCACGCAGGTATGTCAAGCAATTGGCGCTTATGCTTACAAAGCTTTCTGTGCGCGCCAAAATCTAACCCCTACACAGTAGTAAAGTCTTTCACAGTATGGCCAAGATTGCAGAAAACGCTAAGTTTGTGGAAGACCTCCAGCAAGCGCTTATGGAGAGTTTAGCTGTGTTTCCAGATAGCAAATTAAAATCTGAACAAAAACTTACAATCGAGAACATTGTGGGAAGGAGAGATGTTTTCGGACAATTACCGACGGGGTTTGGAAAGAGCGTAATCTTTTCAGCTGCTGCCAGGACAAAGGCATACCGTTTTTTTTTTGGAGTCTGTCACCTCCCAGTTACAATTACGTTTCCACGATGTTTCAATTCTATAGCGACAAGTGTCGAAAATTGCACGCGGAAGACCATCGTCTGGTAGAACTTTGTATTGAAAACTTCTTTAAATATTTTCATAAACTCGCCTTTAAGGTTTCTTTTTCTCTTAATTTTGATAAAAACGAAAGAGCATACTCGACAACGGTCTGAAACATTTTCACTCGGATTATTCACAGTAATCGTAAAAAAACCCCGAACCTTCCCTAAACAACCAGTCGAAGGAGATTTTATTTTGACGCGCACAGAAAGCTACGCAAGCGTAAGCGCCAGTTGCTTGACATACCTGCGTGGCCCGTGCGACGAAATAACTTCACGGGATTGGCAAAGTTTCACTCACAGCAAATTACACGAGAAATCTAGGACGATTTAAGCTTACATCTCGTCTAACGTTTGAAGTGACATATTAACGCCTGCAACCATTATGTTTTGTGCGAACGTCGCAAATTTTTAAATACGTTCTCCTGTGATACTTACGAAAGTACTAAGTATAATTTCTGATGAGATTTTCGCGGACAATCTGATCGATTTCTCTTACATTGTGTGTTTTACATTTCCCAACCCTTTTTCCGTTTATTCGCATTTGCTTTGATCAAAACGCTGGGCGCTGTTGTGGAAAGATGCTCAAAATTACAAGAATTTAGCAACCTTTCAGTGGCTTTTAATTCTTTTGTAATGGTGTGGTAACTTTCCTTCTTATCTGGAAAACTGCAAAATTGAATATGTGCTATAAGTATGTAAAGTTGATGCTGTTCAGGAAGGTTGTCATTTCTGCTTGGGCAAAAATACTTGCATAAAAGGATTACAGGAGAACCTGCTAACTCGAACTCCTAAGGGAGGAAAAAAACAGTTCAAGTTAGCAGGGGCTCGAGTTAGCTGATTATAAAGGACTGAAAAATTGAGCAAAGTGAAATCGAATCTTGCTCAAGGGCACCAACCCAGTTTCTCCGGCACTGGCTGTAGAGATTTGCAGCATCGATGTTTAACGGTGCTGGTGCGGGCAACAGTTGTTCCATCTCTCGTAGACCCTCTGCTAGTTCTAGCTGTTCGATTTCTTCTGCCTTTTTTGACGACAGATTGGCAGATGACGTGACAGCTTTAGCTGTACTCGGATAGGGCACGCTCTTCCAATCAATGACAGGGCGCGTTATATTATAAAAAAATTATTCGAAAGAGCCTGAGTACAAGTAAGTTCAATTCCCATTCTTCCTCTGTCTTAGTCCTTCTCGAACTGTAATTCAAGATGGCGGAGGCAAATCGCAGAACATCGCGGTTGAGCATAAAACATGTATTTTCGGGAACACTTGTGCACTCTACTGCAGCCAATAGAATGGAAATATGTCCAAAGAGGATTATAGGAGTTGATCATGACGGAAAGGTAAATTATTTCTCGCTCCTATTGAGAAGTCGGTTCTCGTTAAATTTTGCATTTACAGTGCACACAGTGTTCTGTTTCTATTGTTTGTTTTGTCCAATCATCATTTTGTTACAAACTTTAAATTCAACTTTGTACTTTGTGTTATTCAGAGCTAAAGATGACAGAAGAGCTGTTGAAACATGTTTGTTAATTTTAAAAGTGTCGATCATTTTTTTAAATTAATTATAATCCCTTTTCACGCAAATTCACGCGTCACGAATATAAAAGGAAAACTTCAAATCTCTCTTCTCGTGCGGAAGGCTTCACGGAAACCCAAAGGTTTTTACGAAATGAAAGAAAAAATTCACAACTAACGTATATTTCAGAGGCAAACCACGCCTCACACTGGTTCATAAATTCCCGAATCACGCTCGCTTTTCTGTAAAATTCACGTGTTACATATTAATTTTGGCCTTAATCACGCATCACCTATAAAGCAATTTGCCGCCCTCTTTCACGACTCTGGCCTTCTTGCTTAACTTTCCTAAAAGTTCTTTGTTTATGGACTTTGTCTGAGTAGTTATTTTAGCTCGTCGTGGATGGTAAATGCACAATGAAGTCAATTTAAATAACATGGCGGAAGATGGAAACGTTGTTGTTATGGAGTTGAATGCTTTGCACTTCCAATTTTGAAAGGAAGGCAAATCACCTAGAATTGTTTTCTAGGAACAGTTGAAGAAGGGAATGCTTCTCCTAAAAATCAGAGCTCACCAACAGTTCTCTAAGGGTACCAGTGTACTGTCACTACTTGACTGCTGGAAATTTCTATCATTTATTGTAGATGAGGGGCAAAACCTGCATCATCATTTCTGTTTAACCCTTTACACCCTAACATCAGTATGCTTATTCTCCATTCTGTTCACTATGCATTTCCTAAGGTGCTGACAAGGAGAATTCATTTAAGAATCACAAGCTTCTTTAGTTGGTGATTATTTCCTTTATTCTTGTGCCCTTAATGTGTGATATGGGGGTGAAATTCAATGATAGTCACTCTTAGGTCTCAAAGGGCTCAAATGGTTAAAGCAGCTGAGAATGTAAATGCCTTTAGGCTCTGCCTACTGAATGCACTCCTTAGTGGAAATGTCACACACAGATGAATCATTTCAATCTTCTATTCTTGTCTAATTTTTGTTTTAGTTCACTAGTGTTTTTAACGTGTACTGGCCTTTCGTATTTATATTGTACTAGCCTTAGTTTTCACTTATATATATTTTTAGGCCAATACAATGTTACTATAATATCACAATAATTTTAATGTAGGCTTTGTAACTGAAAAATCCAGCTCGGGAGTTGCAATAAATGTATGTATGTATGTATATGGTTAATGTTGGGCTGCTCACTTTTATAACTGAAAGTGTTTTTTTTCTTGTTAGATAGTTTTTATTGATAATGCTTCTTGTATGGAGGAACTTGCTGAAAGGTTTGGATTTAATGAGAGAGATGTAATCACCCTAAAAGAGAACAGGTAGAGTAATAATTTTTTTTTATTGATTTTTGTTCATGCATAAAAATGTGATAACTTTTTCGGGAAAGGATTTGGTAAAAGTTTTATTTGAGGCAAAAGTAAGTGCAATCTAAGAATTTGTACTTTCATTCGAAAAAACATGAGCGTGTTGTGATGAAGAGAGTCTATTTAATATCCCCAAGTGCAAATATTCTTCCATCTTGTTTTTAGTCCAAATACATTGCAGATTTTTTATTGTAACATCTGACGGATTGTTATTGTATAGTCTGATTGCTGGGGTGGGTGTAATCCTGAGAAGGACCATTGTCTGTTATAGTGACTGAAAAGTTGTTCATTGTGATGGTACCCCTTTCATAGTAAGTTGTTTTTATCAAGAACGCTAAGGTAATCATGTGAATCAGTCACTGTAAAGAAATTCTAAACCTGATGTTTCAAGTGCAAGTCCTTTGTCAATGAAATCCTTAGAGAGTAGATTTGCTCTAACATAGGCCAACACTCAAAACATCAGCTTAAGAAAACCTTTACAATGACCAATTCATCTTATGAACTCAGTTGGGAAAATTGAATTATCTTGTACTATTAATAACATCACAGTTTCAGTAGAAATTAAATCCCTTTAACTCTTTCGAGGGTCACTTGAAAAATCTTTTGGAATATGGCAGACATCGCTGTACACTTGAATGTTAATAAATGTTTCTTTGTTATGACTTTTTTTAGACAGTTTTTGATGCCTGGATTAGTTGATACTCATATTCATGCTCCGCAGTATATATTCACTGGAACAGGCTATGATGTGCCTCTCCTACAGTGGCTTGGAAAGTATACATTTCCCTCTGAAGCAAGATTTGCAAACAAAGAATTTGCTCAGAATGCATACAGAAAAGTTGTGGTGAGTTCTATTCACTTATTTTTATTTAGCATTTATCAGTCATTTTGGAAAATCTTCCAAAATGACCAATAGTGGGTAAATGAATAAATTCTGTGTATGATAGTCTTTTTGGAAAACAAACACAGCTTGGAGCAGTTTTTAATTACTACTAGTTTTTTTTTGGTAGGTTTTTACTTTGCTTTCCAGAAGTTAATTATTATTCAAACAGAATACAAAATACTCACTTTCATAGAAAAGTTCTGTTTCACATTCAGATATCTTGAGTGAGAAATGAGGATTATTATCAAGAAACTCTAATTGGAAGGGGGAATAGAGATTGCATTTTGGCTTGTGGAAGGCTTGTTTAGTTGAAGGCTTTAACTAAAATAATGTCCATACCTGTAGCTGGTATTGTCACATGGCATTTTTATGGAGACATCTTTATACAATCAAGCACCTTAAGGTGTAGAGATTTGCTTTGAGATAATAATGTAACTTGAAAAGAACTCAATATTCTTGTTCACCCAGACACCTGAATATCTTTTTTTTTATATGTAACATGATCAAGGAAAGGTTACTCAAGAATGGAACAACCACTGCATCATACTTTGCAACTATTCACTATGATGCTACAGTAGTCCTCTGTGATGTTATAGGTCAGTATGAAAGGGTGAGTCCCTTAGGAGCTTTTTCCAGTTTCTGTAGCATGTGGTAAGGGTTTGTACAGGTTCTGGAAAATCTTGAAAGTCATGGGAAAAGACTATGGGTCCTGGAAAGTCCTGGATTAATCTGCTTAACTCAAGCAAAAAGTTTTCAGAATTTCTTTTAGAAGTAATGTGTGTAGCAGGTAATGAGAATTTATTTTGAAATCTTGAAGATTGAAATGGTGCTGAAAAAATCAATCTGAGCCCAGGGATGTCCTAGAAAATTCCTTGAAGTTTTTTCTCTGAGAAAGGGTACAAACCCTGATGTAGTGATCAGGAGTACCATATTTTCTACTTGAAATCTGTTAAATGCTGCCCCATGATTAAGTGCTGTCCTTAAATGAGCCCTGCTTCTAAGAAAAAAAAATTAATGATGTCTGGAATTTCCAGAGCTCTGTCATCTGAAAGTGTGGTGCTTATGCAGGACAGACAACTGCAGTATGAGTTTGTTTCAACTTTGTCTGGGACAGCCTAAAATTAACCCTGCATACCTTAGTATTTATTTAGTGGTAGAGACTGTTAGATCATTAGATTTTTATTGAACTAATTCATTACATTTTCTGTAGTTTCCTTAATCCCAAATTTTCATCAAATTTTCGTGATTAATGTAGATTTCCATTCTTTTTGAGTGAAGGTACATGCATGCTTATTGATCATTTAATTAATATATATATTTACCGTGTTTAGGATCATGTGAATTTTGTAACAATTGCAATGTGTCACATGGTTTTGGTGCATTTAAATTTAGCAGATGCCATTAGCAAGAGTTAAATGATGTTGAGTGTCATTAAAATGTTTGTAAAGTAGCAAAAAATAATTTTTTTTGTTACACAATGCATATGCCGAATTTGAACAGCTGAACTTGGACAAAGAGCATATGTAGGAAAAGTTTGTATGGACAGGAACAGTCCAAACTACTACATTGAGGGAACAGAGGACTCAGTTAAGAATGCTGACAGGTAAATTGTCTTTAGGTAACCCTTTCACTCCTATGATCTCATTAGTAATTCTCCTTAGTGTCTGCCATATAATTCTTATGATTTTAGTTAAAGAATTTGGTATTGGATCAACAAATATTTTCTATATTCTCCATTTGTCTGCTTGGTATTGTGTTATTATGGCAAGGGGTGTAAGGGGAAATTCTGTCTCGTCACTAACTCACTTGGTTAGAAAGCATGTTTAACCCTATAAAAAGGCTTACTTCAGGTAGCCAGTACTACTAATATATCTGTCCTACTAACTCTATCATGTTTTTAGGGTTAAATATAGTATGTTGTAACAGATATGTTGATACATACACTTATATTTTAGTACAAAGCAAAACACTGGTTGTGAAAAAGATATGAATGTTTATTTCAATTTTTTGTTTTGGCAGGATTATTACCTATATATTAGGGATGAAGGTAATTAAAAAGTAAAAAACACGAATGCATGTACATGTAGCAACAAACTTTCTAAATTTGAAAGGAATGACTGCAGAAGTAGCTCTAGATAGCAGCAACTTGGCTTCCCTGATGTGGTGGGGTGTCTCAAAAAAATCCCTGAAAAGAAACTAGCGATGAAGAATTGCAGAATGAAAAGTGATGTTCATTTGGAAATGACAGATATCACAAACTGTACTCTTTCTCTGCAGACACACACACACATACACCCATAAGCATTAAAAGAAGCTAGTGTTCTGTAATTTTCCATACCCTTTGTGTTAGATCCAAGTGTAACATTTTTTTTTTATTATTCGTTCTTGCCTAATTTGTTTTTCCTTTGCGTACGCAAATTAGTTTATACTTCTTTTCGTCCATTTGTTTAGTCTTCTTTTTTGGCGTTAATTTAGGTGTTTATCTCTTTCTGTCAGTTTTCGTGCCCTCGTTAGCGTTTCCGTGCTGTTTCATCTTCATTAGCGCCTTTCTATAGTTTTATTTTCCGCATGTTCTAGCGTATTTTCATATCGTAGTTTGTCAGTACAGTTTGTGAGTTCAGTTTGGTCCGCGCTTAGCGCAGTTCTGTTTAGTTTGTTTCTAGCCTCTTCGCGTTATTCGCAGTCCTCTTTACAGAAGTTTTCTCTGGCCAAAACAATGTAAGTGTACTTCACAGTCCTCGTTTTGCAGTTTTGTTATTTCTTTACTCTAATTTACCTTAGTCGCAACTTGTAACTTTTTTGCTTTTTTACCGTTTTAGTTTCAACCCACACTCTTAGTACCAAGCACATCGGCTCCAATAAATCTTTTTCTTTTTATTTGGTTTGTGGTGCTATTATTCAAGGCCAGGAGTCTTGCAGGTTTATTGCAGTTTCATCGTTGAAAATTGTTGGTGACATGTCGTTTCGTCATGAGCTTTAGCCGCAAGCAGCTTACAGATCCCGTCGCTCGGCGAGTTGGAACACGCGTACGACAACCAAACCGTTCGCTGGATTTTGAAGCGTCTAACCTGGAAACACTTCGTTTCAAGAAAAATTCAAGGTCTGGTCACCTATCTACCGTAACCGCCATTCCCAATGAAATTTCTGGCTTGCTTACTGATGATCATAATCTTCAGGAGGTTAAAGGGAAGCTTCCTTACTTGGACAACGCTTTTGAAAGATTCAAAGAGGCCCATCGCGATTACGTCGAAGAAATTCTGGATGAGAACGCCATTATTGAGGAGCAACGCTATCTTGAAGACAAGGAGAGAAAGGTTCGTGTGTTCCGTCAGGAGATCATCGAATGGATAATTAATATTGAATACAAGCTATTAGCAGAGTCGCTTCGGGTGGGTTCGGCAGTGAATCCCGAGGATTCAATTAGTTGTGCTGGCACACCAATTCCTTCAGGTGCTTCCAAGGTTTCAAAACATTCAAGTCGAGCAAGTTCACGTGGTGGTCGTGCTTCATCAGTTGCAGCCGCGAGAGCCAAAGAAGCCGCAAGAATTGCCGAGTTAAAAGCTGAAATTTCTATGCTCGAAAAGCGCCAAACACTCGAAGAGAAAAAGTTTCGTTTACAGCAGGAAGAATTACGCCTTAACCTCGAAGCCGCAATGATCAAGACAACAGCTAAGGAGAGGGTCTACGCAGCAATGACCTCCCCTTCCCTACCGGAGGTGAAGCCTTTAAAATTGGAGACAGAGCTCCAGGATCAGGAACCCCCTCGTACCAGCCCCCGCGCGAAAAGGTCTTTTCCAGGCGAGGTGCACCACCCAGGCCAGGGCGTGTCTATGGATTCTGTTCCTTACGGCCAGTTTGATTATCAAGCCTGTACAGTCGGTGAGGATCTGAGAAAGGAAACGATTGGTTTGCAGCGGCAACAGACTGCTCTTCAGTTTCAGCAGAACAGAATTATGGAATCGCTAGCGCATAATCAGAATAGGAACAAACTTCCGCAGCCCCGTGTCCCTGTGTTTGACGGAAACCCTATTGAGTACCGCACCTTCGTTCGCGCTTTTGAAAATTTGGTTGAATCCAGAACATTTAGCAGTACTGATAGACTCTATTACCTCGAGCAGTTCACCGCAGGGGACGTTAAGGAACTTGTAAGATCCTGTCATCATTTACCAACGGAAGAAGGTTACGATGAGGCTCGTAGGCTTTTGAGAAGGAAGTATGGTGACGATTATCGCATAGCATCCGCTTACGAGATGAAGGCCCTCGACTGGCCGAGCATAAAGGCAGAAGATGGTGTGGCTTTGAATCGTTTTTCAGTCTTTCTCGCAAGTTGCAAGAACGCATTGGCAGGTAGCCAGTACATTTCTAAGTTTGATCAGCCAGGAAACATTCAAAAGTTGGTGCTCAAGATTCCTTACAGCATGAGAGAAAGATGGCGTCGCTTAGCTGATGACATCATGGACAGACAGTTAAGGCCAGTACAGTTTAGTGACTTCGTCACCTTTGTTGATCGCGAAGCAAGAATACTAACCAACCCAGTCTTTGGCAAGATATCCGATACCGTAAGATCGGCGCCTGGTCAGCGGTCCTATGGTGGCAAGACATCCAATCCCAAGAATCTCAGTCTCTTAGCACATGTAGGCGATAGTGAAGGTCATACCAGTGAAACTGTTCCGCAGGGTGTAAAGGAGCCAAGTCAACGCGCCGATGGAGAGCAGAGACCTCAGACTCGCAAGGTTCAGCCAACTGGAATCGATCAGGGTCCCTCACAAGGGAAAAATCGGTGTCTCTATTGTAGCAGAAACCACGCCCTTGAGGATTGTCAATCATTGCGGTGGAAACCCTACCAAGAGAGAATTCAATTCCTGTTGTCCAAAAAGCTGTGCTTTGGATGTTTATCCACCGAACATGTCGCAAAGTTTTGCCCGCAGAGGAAAAATTGCAAGATTGCGAACTGTAAAGGACGGCATCCTACTGTTTTACATACAAGCCCTCGTGAGAGACCAGCTGTCGACGTTGGAGTGGGTACGGAAGACGTAATCAGCACTCAAGTTTGTAGTCACATGGTAAAAACGGGCACCAGTGCCAACAGTGAGACTTCAGGAGAGGGTCGTAGGACAGGCATGGCCGTAATACCAGTTAGAGTAAGAGCGAAAGATAGTGATAAGAGCGTCATCACCTACGCCTTCCTGGATAACGGTAGCAACTCCAGTTTCTGTACTGAATCGCTCATGAAGCAGCTCGGGATTAATGGTCAGCAAGTTAAGATATCCCTGTCTACTCTTGAGAAGAAAAATAGCATCACCAACAGCTTCCTGGTTCGCGACCTTCTTGTATCCGATTTGGACGAGAACGAATGGATTAGCCTCCCGACCCTTTATACCAGGCCGGAGATTCCTGTGTCCAGCAGCGACATTCCAACTCAGGATGACGTTGATCAGTGGCCCCACTTGCAAGGAGTTTTTCTGCCTCGTCTCGACGCTGAGGTTGGCCTTTTGATTGCTAGTGACGTTCCCAAGGCTCTCGATCCACTTGATATCAAACACAGTCAAGACGGTGGTCCTTATGCTTCAAGAACTCGAATCGGCTGGGCGGTAAATGGTCCCTTAGGCCGTCGTCACCATAGTTCACGGTCATCCACTTTTGTTGCTAAAGTCGATCACCGGCTCCAACAGATGATAGAAGACTTCTACAATCGCGATTTTACCGATCCCACCGCTGATAGCAAGACAGAGATGTCTCAAGACGAACGTAGATTTATGCAAATCGCCGAACAGACGGTGGAGTTGAGAAATGGGCACTATCAAATCTCTTTACCTTTTAAGGATCGCCAAACGCCTGTACCCAGCAACAAGGCTCAGGCCTGGCAGCGCGCCATTTGGTTGAAGAAAAGGCTGGAAAGAGACCCGAAGTTGTATCAAGATTATAAGGCCTTTATGGAAGACATTCTCTCCAAAGGATATGCACGCAAAGTGTCCCCTGATCAGAATAGCCCCGCGAAGGGCACCGCCTGGTACATACCGCACCATGGTGTTTACCACCCTCGCAAGCCAGGAAAGATCCGCGTCGTGTTTGACTGTTCGGCCAAATTTATGGGAAAGTCCCTCAATGACATGCTGTACAAGGGCCCGGACCTAACTAGTTCGCTTGTAGGAGTCCTGTTGAGGTTTCGTGAAGAGAGAGTAGCCGTCATGGCGGACATAGAGTCCATGTTCCACCAAGTGAGAGTTCCCGATCCTGATAGTTCCTTTCTGCGTTTTCTTTGGTGGGAGGATGGCAACATGGCGCGCGAATTACAAGAATATCAGATGGTCGTTCACTTGTTTGGAGCCATTTCATCACCGGCTTGCGCAAACCTCGCACTCCGCAAGACAGCAGAAGATAATCGTCACAGCTTCCCTCCTGACGTCATTAACACAGTTAAAAGAAACTTTTATGTTGGCGAGCAGAAAGCCATTGAGCATGTTGGCAGTTTATGCAGTTTACTATCACGTGGTGGTTTCAAGCTAACCAAATGGGTCAGCAATAGCCGTGATGTTCTGCAAGCTATCCCTGAGAAGGAGCGAGCAAAGGACATCAAGGACATGGGCATAAGGAAGGAAGAGTTGCCTGTTCAGCGAGCCCTGGGAGTTCAATGGTGTGTAGAATCCGACTCGTTCCGCTTCAGAGTCAACATTAGCTCCCGTCCACAAACGCGTAGGGGTATCTTGTCTCTAGCGAGTGCTATTTTCGATCCGTTGGGATTCCTGGCACCGTTCGTTCTGACCGCGAAGGAAATCCTTCAAGATCTTTGTCGCGTTAAGCTAGGATGGGATGACGAGATCCCGACTGAGTACGCTGCACGTTGGGAAAATTGGCTAGCAGATGTTCCAAAGCTCTCGGAGTTTGCTGTGAGTCGCTGTTTAAGGCCAGAGGATTTTGGTCCCGTTAAATCCAGTCAGCTACATCACTTCTCTGATGCCTCAGAGGCAGCTTATGGCTCAGTGACTTACCTTCGACTGCTTAGCCATGAGGACCGAGTTCATTGTTCCTTCCTGTTTGGAAAATCACGCGTTGCTCCTTTGAAAACTATCTCTGTTCCTCGTTTAGAGCTCTCGGCCGCAACCGTTTCTGTGCGACAAGACAAGATGCTCAAGGAAGAGCTGGAGATGCCTCCTAATTGTGAATCCGTGTTTTGGTCAGACAGCATGTCAGTGCTTCGTTATGTGAAGAACGAAAGTACGCGTTTCCACACGTTTGTTGCCAATCGGGTTGCCGTACTACGAGAGGGCTCAAGTCCAGATCAGTGGCGCTATGTGGAAGGTGTAGCGAATCCTGGAGATTGCGCTTCAAGAGCGCTGACTGCCAAAGCATTGTTGAGCTGCCAAAGATGGTTACTGGGGCCGGAGTTTCTTTGGAAGTCAGAAGAAGATTGGCCTAGGAACCCCTTATCCCTTGGATGTCTTCAAAACGGAGACCCGGAAGTGAAGATGGTTTATAAGGTTTGTCACGCTTCTGTTTCCGAGTCGGAGCATCCTTTGGTTGAGTACTTTCAACGCGCGTCTTCCTGGCACCGATTGAAGAAGTCAGTTGCATGGTTTTTACGATACCTTGGAAACTTGAAAAGGTCAAGTAAACGCGGAAAATCGAGAGAGCCGATCCTTTCAACTCCCATCCTTTCTTTACCACCAATTACCGTTACGGAGTTGGCAATTGCGGAGCTAGAAATCCTCAGGAACGTCCAGCAGTTCAATTTTCCGGATGAGCTTGAGCTGTTAAGCAAGTCTGAAAACGGTACGCAAGTCAAGAAAAGCAGCAGCCTTCGAAGTCTGGATCCAATCTTAGTGAACGGCGTCTTACGTGTCGGTGGGAGGTTAAGTTTAGCGTCCACTGCATTTGAGGCCAAACATCAGATTATTTTACCCAAGAAGGATCACGTGACCAACCTTGTAGTAGAATATTACCACCAGATCTCCGGTCACTCTGGAAGAGAGTACGTTATCAGTCTTGCTCGCGAGAAGTTTTGGATCGTAAACGCAAGTTCTGTTGTCAGGAAAGTTCTTTCGAAATGTTTCAGTTGCCGGCGGCGTCAAGGCCCGTTCTGTGAGCAGAAAATGGCTGACCTTCCCGTGGATCGTGTTACCCCAGGTCAGCCACCTTTTACATCTGTCGGCATTGATTGTTTTGGTCCTCTTCAGGTACGCCGTGGGCGAAGTCTTGTGAAAAGATATGGGGTCATTTTCACGTGTCTTTCTATCCGCGCGGTTCACATTGAAGTGGCGCACAGTTTGGAAACTGATTCTTTCCTGATGGCGCTCAGAAGGTTTATAGCAAGAAGGGGCCAGGTAAAGGAGATCAGATCCGATAATGGTACCAATTTCACCGGCGGAGAGAGGGAGCTCAGGGAATCCATCAACGCGTGGAATCACAACAAGATTCACGAAGCTCTACTTCAGAAGGGTATCAAGTGGAACTTCAACCCCCCTATGGCTCCCATTATGGAGGTGTTTGGGAGCGCTGCATTCGAACAACGCGCAAGATCCTTCGAGCTTTGCTTCAAACTCAAACTGTTGACGACGAAGGTTTAGTCACCCTCCTATGCGAAGTGGAAAGCATCATTAATGGTCGTCCAATCACCACAGTTTCAGGTGACCCCAATGATCCGGAGCCCCTTACACCAAACCATTTGCTTCTTTTACGCTCGGAACCTCAGATGCCCCCTGGGTTATTCCAAAAGGAAGACTCCTTCTCTCGACGCAGATGGAGACAAGTGCAATATCTCGCAGATATCTTTTGGAAGAGATGGTCTAAGGAGTACTTGCCTCTGCTCCAAAGTAGGCAGAAATGGACGACGATTCGCGAGAACCTGGCCGTTGGGGATATTGTTCTAGTGAGCGCCGAAAATTCCCCTCGCAATTCATGGCCCCTTGGTAGAGTGGTAGAAGTCTTCGCAGACAAGAAAGGTTTGGTGCGCCGTACCAGAGTGAAAGTAAAAGGAGCAGTTTTGGAGAGGCCAATTGACAAGCTTTGCTTGCTGATAGAAGCTTGAACTTTCCCTTTGGAGTTATTTTCTGTGCAATTTTCTGAATTCAGGAGAAGAGAACATTAAGAACACTTAGAAAGACACTTAGATCTTTAATTGTTTAATTTAAGTGCCTCGCGTGTGCTCCTCACTTATGGGGCCGGTATGTTAGATCCAAGTGTAACATTTTTTTTTGATTATTCGTTCTTGCCTACACTTGGATCTAACACTTTGACACCCATTAGTGACCAAGACAGAATTTCTCCTTCCAACATCAATACAATATCAAGCAGACAGGTGATGAGAACAAAGAAAAACAATCCATGAGGAGATTATTCATCGATCCAAAACCAAATTCTCCTGAACAACATTACAATAATTTTAGTAGAACAATTACTTGGCATAGTGGCTAGAGCACTGAAATTTAGCTTAAAAGAATGGGGTTCAAGGTCTTGCCAGTCAATATGTTCTGTTCTTGAGCAAAGCACTTTCCTCTCATTTGGCATATCTCCTCCCCAGAGCATAAATAAATATTGGCCAAGTGTCAGGAGAAGGGGGGAGCCAAGTTTGGTTGGACTAGCATTGCATTCTAGTGGAGTGAAAATAGTCCAAGTCACTGCTGTGGAAATTGAGATAATCTCTGGCCAGATTACACTGTGGCCTCTTGGCACAATCCCCACCTGTACTTTGAAATGAATGCTTGAAGTTTTAAGAACTTAGTGAACTGTGACTGTCTTCTGCTGTTCACATTCATACTCATTCTGATGACTACATTAATTCTTTTTTTTTTTTTTTAGAATCCACTCATTACTCCTGTCATCACTCCAAGGTTTGTTCTGAGTTGCACCTCAGACCTGATGAAGAAGTTAGGGAATCTTGCAAAGGATTACAACCTCCCCATACAGGTCAGTTAATCCAAATCAGGAACTAAACAGTGCTCAAAGCCATGTCTGAAAATTTTTCTTTACTTTCAATACAGAAAAATGTGAATTTAAGTCTGGGGCAATAGGTTTCCTGATTTAGTTTTCAGCAATGATAACACATCTTAAACTTCAAAATTAGCTTCCTTTTGTAGTACTTAAGTGGTGTAATGTATAGTACATGTGTAATGCCAGAGAGGTATAATATTGTACATTGTACGTTAAGTACATGTGGAATGAAGTGAATGCAATTTGAAGGAGGCTCATCTCTCAATGCACCAGCAAAGCTTCAGTTGATCAACTTGGCATAACATGTTGTTTGATTCCCTTGGTGCATCTTGTCCCTGCTTGGATGGTATTTTTGCTCCTAGGAGTGATTAACATATAACTTCTCCCTCTAATATCCACACATGATTTGTTAAACAGATAATGAAAAATGTCCAAACTTAACAGGAGGAAGTTGTCATCTTAGTTTAACACCAAGTTATTGTGACTAGTTTACAAGAAAATGTGCAGTAACTAGAAGGAAGAATAAACAATCAGATGTTGGAAGATAATAAAAGAGTTTTAATATCCTTAAAAAAAAGTCCTCGCACAATTAAGAGTTGTGATGCCATATCAGTGTAAATTTCAAAGAAAATTTATTAATTCTGTTGTCTTTTTCCTCAAGAGTCACTTAAATGAAAATAAGAAGGAAATATCGTTGGTTAAAGAAGAATTTCCAAATGAGAGCTATACTGCAGTGTATGATAAGCATAATCTTCTTAATGGTAAGGTGAGTAGATGAGCATTTAGTAATTTTGCTCCTTTTGTTATAAACTGTGAAACAAGGTTTTAAATTATCACTCTCATTATAGATACAGTGATAATTCTTGTAATGGTAATAATCATAATAATAAATTACTAACTAGTATAGATCAGTAAAAAGTTTTTGGAGGTTATTTATTACTTTATTTGTTATGACGGTATTTATGAATTCTTTTGCAGACATATATGGCACATTGCTGCCACTCCACAGAAGAGGAAATTAATCTTATGTTAGAAAGAAATTCTGCCGTCGCTCATTGTCCGACATCAAATTTTAAGTGAGTAATATCATGAAGCTAAAAGTTAACAAGGCTAATGTGGAGTTGGTCATAACCTTGAAGTTAGCTGAGTTTTTTGAATAAAAATGTTAGAGAACAGCCAGCAGATAGATTTGTGCATATGTAATACGAGCATCGTATTTTAGAAGTTAACGTCGAAAATTTGTAGCGATTTTGTCGAATTTTCGTGAAGACTTTTGTGTAGGCTTAGGAACGCGAAATGTCGAGGGACAATTTACCTCAAATTTCGAGCAGTAATTTCAGACTGTAATTAAGTTTGGGGCTTGGTTGAGTGTGTGGAATGTGTGGTATCAGAGACTGTTTTTTTTTCCCGATAAGTTTTTGCTATGAACTGCTATTGACAATTCCTAGGGTTCTCTTTTGTCAACTTCAAGTTCCAATAAGTTCTACCTTTGTTGTAGCATTCGAAGCGGTGTGGCTGATATCAGACACTACTTGAATAAAAAGATCAAAGTTGGATTAGGGACAGGTAAATTTTTATTTCCCAACTACTTGGTATGTAGAAACCAACATAAAAATCACGGGAGTGATTTTTATGGGGTGGGGTGGGGTGGGGTACTTCTTAGTTATAGGCTAATGGGGATGTACCGCTGGATGGGTTCGCATATTCACAACTGGATTAACTGTAATGAGGTTACATTTTCAATAGAGTTAATGCAATGGGGTTTATTATGGGGATTTTGAGGATAAGAAAATTTGGGAAGATTTGCGGTTAAAAAGGGGTTTATAATTAGCCACAGAATAGACTGTAATGGGTTATGAGAGGCCAACAGCACATACCCAGCAAAAATTGACCCCAATACTTCCCTTCTCCCCATTCCTGGATAGAATCCTTATCTCCCAAGAGTGACAGAATAGGAGTTTTCTTAACAATATCTGTATACATCGAGCAGAAAGCTGACGAGAAGATGGTAAAATCGAAACTAGGAAGTCCTGTCTGCTTCAACACCAAATTCTTAAAGCTTTTATGAATGTATGACAGAAAGGGAAAAGAACTGACAATTACACGGAAGATTTTGTCTTGGAATGAAACGGTTCAACTCAAATAACAAGGAGTAGAAAATACGGACACAAATCGATCGAAATTTAGCAAGTGTTATTTTTCACAGCTGTACAAGAAGTAGAACATGTTGGACAGCGCAGACGTGAAGGAAATGAACTTTAGAGGGAAAATTGACTCTATTGATGAAAGCCTTTTTAATTTTTTTAATTACTCAACAGATGTTTCTGGTGGAGAATCACCATCGATGTTGGTAGCCATTCGTGATTGTGTCAAAGCCTCCAATGTAATCAGTTTTGGCAAATCTGAGGAATTCACAGCCCTAACTTATGAAGAAGCTTTCTTTCTTGCTACTTTAGGTGGTAGTCAAGGTGATTCATGCATCATTAAATCTCCCTCCAGCTTTTCGTTTTTGTTTTTTTCAGTCCTTTTCAATGACACTCCAATTGCAAAGCCTAAAATTTTGGTTCGCATTTTCCATGTGTTTCCTAGAGGAGAATTTACTGTTATCGAGGATTTCAGCAGGATTGTGAAGAGGGCATAAAAATTCAGCGGAAAACAATTTCGAGCTCGATTTCCTTTCAGTCCTATGAAATGTCTGTCATTGTTGCGGTAGTCCATGGCAATCTTTATCAAGTGATGTGTTTTAATTCCGTTGTAGTGCTTGGACTTGACGACAAAATAGGAAATTTTAAGGTAAAGTGAAGCGTAATACCTACCGATTTTCACGAACACTTCCCGATGAAGAAGCTTGACGTTTTGTTTAACTTTTTTATTTAGGTCGGCAAAGATTTCGATGCATTATTAATTGACGTGGAAGTTCCAGATTCCCCATTTGATTGTTTTGATGCAGATGATTCAAAGGTAGGAGTTATCCATTTTTGACGTTCTACTGATTGTAAAAGATAGTTTTTTTCGTTTCTCAGCGTTTTAAATCAGCCTTAGTTTGTCCACTTGCACCGTCAGTGACTTAAATATTTCACGTCCTCTGTAATGTATTGGTATGTTCTCGTTTAAATATAGTTACTCATTAATTTCATTAATTATTTTTTGCGTACTTGCGTATTTTGAAATCGGGCTTGATACTTCTTTTTAGTAACCCCTTACCCCCTCCCCCCCTGGTATCAGTTGGAAGTTATCCTGAGCTTTCGAGGCTCAATGACCAACCGCTGTTCGGGAAAAGAGCCCGCACATGGCAAGGGTTGGCTTGCTGCATCATCTTCTTGCGTATCTTGTATCGTTCGACAGAGACGAGTGACGCGACTAAATGCTGCGCTTGTGTATCCTTATTAGGAACTGTAATTGAGTGAAAGACAAAATGGTTTTTAAAAAGACATGTTGATCTGTTCTTTTTTTTTTTTTTTTTATTTTTTTTTTTTAAGGATGCAGTCCAAAAGTTTCTTTACCTTGGTGAGTAAGATCGACAATTTGATCTCACTTGATTACTGTAAGTTGAATTTTAACCTATTGATCGTCGTGAGTACGAAGGAGGAGAGGCAGTCAGTCAGTTAAACAGAAAATTTCAAGTATCGAAAGTAAAACTGCAATTATTAACGTAGAATGAAATGAGTAGAATACTTATTAAATTAAAATGTACGTACATGAACTAAAAGTGTCATTATTGATTATTCGCACTCTATGCGACGAATCCTACTTTAAAATTTCTCTGTGTTGCTTAGTTCCGGTTGTTTCCGAAAGTGCCTTTCAAGTTTCTGTAGCGAAAAAATGAAAAAATCGGAACACATGTGTTTGTAACAATAAAGTAACTGTTGTTTTCTTATTGTAGGAGATGACAGGAACATTCGACAGGTTTACGTGGCGGGCAAACTTGTGACAGGAGAAGATTTCAAAACCCAAAGTGAAGTGGTGTATATTGAAATCGATGACTGACTGCTCAGGAGTTTAGTTTACCGTAGATCCTCGAATAATTGTACAGAGCGCTTATTTCAGATCTGGGATGAACCGGGGAGGGGATGGTGGAAGGCCTTTATTAAACCTTAAGCGCTGGTTTCACTTTCTCAAATTGGCCACCGTGTTAGCATTAGAAACGTCAGCCTCAATAACTCTTTACGGTGGCCAATTTACATTATCAACTCAGTTGATAAAACCGTTCTATCCTGTAATACCCTCTCTAATGGAGGGGGTTCTTTAAAAACTTACCCCCTTTATTCAGTAATATGTAATTTTTGTAAGGTGATATTCAAATATGAACTTAAAGAATTTTTCAGAGCCACGATCGGCGCTTATGGTGACTTTACCAAACCTAACGTGTGTTTAACGGCGACGTGACGTAAGATGTGATAATGTAGCAATTAGTGTTGGTAGTGCTATTTGTATTATAAGTTTTAAAAAATTGTTAGAAGCGGTTTGTAAGGTAAAAGAGTAGGTATGCTATCATCTGTACGTAATTCTTCTGTAAGTAGGTTTAAATACTGTATATTTGCGTTGCGCGTATATTAATGTAACTAGCGCAAGTAATTCAATGTACTCCTAGTTTGTTGTCGTCGTATGTAGATGTAAAATCCATTCTTCTTCACATAAATGTGAGAGGGCACTACCAGAGATATTGTAATTCAAGCGGAAGTATGCAGCATTGTGATTTCTGAAAAGTAATGTTTATTTGTGACATAAAGTTTAAAGTCGAATAAAAAAGTCATTTTCCATTTGTGGTCTCTCGACTTCGATTGGGTAGCTGACATTTTCGTGAAACTTGATGCAGTTAAAGGCGGACAAATTTACCGTGTCGCTTTGGCATAACACAATGATAAATTTTGCCATTACAATTTGTGTCACATGTCATTGCAAAATGAAATTGCTGGCCAATTGAAACGAGACCCCGAAAACTAAACCCAGTCATGAGGAATACACACGCTCAGTAATAATAATGGAGAGCGGAAAAACTTGATATGGCCTCACTAACCCAAAGATCTTTTCTTCAATCACAAACGTGGTCCATTTTCCTTGTGGCAACAGGCAGGCACCTTACGCAAGTAAATTAAAGCTTCCGAACAGGGAACGAAACAAGTCGGTACTTGTTTGTTACGGTACTTAAGCTATATTAACTGGGTTTTTATTATTCCTCTGGGCAAAGTGAGTGCAGGCGCAAAAGCCAAATCGCACCGTCACAGACCGTCACCGACCACCGGGACGAAAGGGCAAGCGCCAGATTTCGTTTTATATACATGCAAGAAACCATCGTTTTCTTTCATCCTTAGCTTCGAGAATCGAACATTCTCCAAATTCTATTTGCTGGCTGTAGTTGACAGGGAGGTTTCAGTTCATTGGGTAAGCAGAATGTTTCAATTGTTATTCGAGCAAATCCCTCAAACAGTAATCCTTCACAAGATTTAATCGACATACATTATGCATCAAAAGAAACAGCTGGGAAATATTTTTATATCGTTGCTAATGAGTTCCTAAACAATGAACCATCGATAGATTTACTTCATCTGAGTGCAATTTCTCGATCAGGTATGTTTTTAGTGATGATGTAAGGCTGCCAAACATTCTACGTAACTGAAAGCGGAAGATTTAATAAGTGTGCTCACACTGTTCCAAAATATTTCGACTGTTCACACAAATGTAGTTAATAAGCATCGTTCAAGTAGTGATAGAACTTTCATAGAATGGTTTTTTTAATTAATGCGTGGCATATCCAAGCATAATTTATAAATTTAGTTTGAGTTCTCGTTCATTGATGAGGAACGTGCCCGTGAGCGATAGGCATAATCTAATAAATGTATTAAATTTCTCGGCAAATAAAACTAGCTTTGATTCATTATTTTTCCTATTGAAGAGGGGGAATGAAGTAAATGTGATCTTCACTGAAAAAATGTGACCGAGATTTCTGACCAATATTAGTGGAAGTTTTAGGACTTGGGTTATATGCATCCATTTAAGAGACTTTGGTTTTTATTGTGTCGTGACGTTGTTCAATGTCGTTACGAAACAAGAGAACGTGTTATTAAGATTGACATTTTTTAAGACGTGTCGTCTAGATGTGATTTTCATCAAGCACTACGACAAAAATAGGTTTATATTACACAAAAAGAGAAATCAATTTAGACAAAAGGTTTAAGCGAACTGTTCTTCAGTCGGAATAATTGTGTAAGCGAGAGAGGGTTTGTTGTTCCAATTAAATCAGTTTACAACAATTGAAACGAGGTCTAATTTGACGATCAATGGACATCGAAAGTTCCACTTAAATAAGGTCTTCAAAGTAATTAGATCTTTCTTTAAGTCCTGAAAAGAAGCCTTTTAGACAGTTTTTGCGAAAACGTGAAGTATAGGTGATATTTCTGCTTGAATTAAGATTGTTTAGAACGTGGTTTGGATGAAAAAAGGTTAAAGTTCTCTTTCAATAACCGGCCTTTGAGTTTGTGGACTGTGCGATAATGTTTGAATTACAAATTAAAGAGTAGCGTGGTGGGTACATGATCCAGTATCAAATATCTTTTAAAGGTTGGAAGTTGTCTGCAATAAGATTTAATGATTGCTCTAAGATTTGCACCATTTTTCAGTGTGGGACAAAATTAGGTTAAGCTAACCAATTTGTTTGGTATTATTTGTTAACCAGCGGATGGCTTCTGGTCCTCCCTCAGTGGCTTCAACCAAGGAGACAACAAACTATGCACGGCTTTGTCGCCTTCTGGTGGATGTCGGGTCCCAGGTCTTAAGAGACACATTTGATGGTATACATTCGCCGGAAGGACTCCATAAAGTTTTGGCTCGTCACCCAGAACATGCAAAACTACAGTCTCTTCGGAAGAAGAAAGTTATTAATCCCACACAATGGGGGAAGTTGTTCCCTGTCGTTACAGCTTCTGTTTCATCAGCTAGCTTTGATATCACACTCTTAGTGGTGCTATTGAGGAATATCTGTGGTCTTAGTCCTCCTATCAATGGTTGGGACCGTCTTCCTCCTGTAGCAGAAGGCAGTGCATCAGCTAACATAGCCAGGGTGAAGTTTTACCGAAATACTACATACGGTCACGCTGAGCAGGCTGCAGTCGATGACACCACATTCAACACCTTATGGCAGGATATCGGTGATGCAATAGTTGGATTAGGAGGAGCAAAGTACGCTGCAGCTATTATCAAGCTCAAGAATGAAAGTATGGATCCTGATATGGAGGAACACTACAAGGAGTTGCTATCAATGTGGAAAAAAGATGAGGACAACATTAAAGAAAAGCTTGAAGAAGTGGAAGGTATGTTACAAAAGTAGTTTTTTTAGGGTTGAGGGCTCTGAAAAAATGACGAAAGCGATTTTTAGGAAGTAAAATGCGACAGCTTGCATACATATTTGATACTCTGCCAAAAAGTACCTGAAATGTACGAGAGGTGCGTTCAGAGCAGGGCAGGCTTTTTTTGCTCTTGTGTAGGATACAAGTACATGTAAAATAGTCTTACACCTCATGAAGGTGAAGTGGTGGGGGATAGCTTGGCTATTCGGTGGATGTGACCTTATTTGTTGAATCTTATTGTTTGGTGGATGCGGACATTTCCATAGATCCCGGTTAATGTTGTGAAAAAGTTTGCATTAAAGAAACTTATAAAAATGTGAACGTAATCGTTTGTCCTGCGATAGAGTCACTTTCGCGACCTTTCAGATTCCCCCTGTTGGTCTTTTCAGGTGGTCAAGGAGACTCACAGTAAGCAGGTGAAACGTCACGATCCATATCGGAAGTGACTACATCGTAAGAAAAATGATCAGATTTCATTTCAGAGGTATCGCTCTTCCCATTTTCACAATTTCCCCATTCAAATTTTATTCTCTCACACGTTTTCATAAAAAACCATACAGAACTTTTAATTTAAAGATATTATGAATGTAGTGAAACTTTGTCGACTTTATCAACATGGAAACATTCTCGATCATTAAAGGAAAGCTTGAACATGTTGAAGAACAAGTAAAAAACGTCAGTGAAAAGTTAGATGCCATCCTTGGATCAAAGCAAGCTGAAGGTCAGTCTTCGAAACATTTAATACCGTTATCAGAACGTTATATACTCTTTCTTATTATCTGTGAACTTAAGAGGTTTGAAAGTGGCGTACAGGAATCAGGCGAAGTATTTGAGAAATGATTATGTAAGATGTGACTTTGTCTCAAAATAATTTGTGATTACCGTGTTGTGTGACTATGTTACAATAATTGGTATGGTCACTGTAACCGAAGTCACGCGTAATTGTGGTCATTCATTCATTTGAAATATCCACGTACTTTTTTGCAGTCGAGTGTATGATTGGTTTATACACACATACAAGCTAATTGTGTTGTAACCTAGAATGCCCCGAGGAAAACCGGGATACCAGACGAAATGCTTAGAGTATTGTAAACTGCTGGTTCCCTATTCCACCACTTCTTGGTCTTTGTGGATATGTAAAGTGCTGCACAGATAGCGCTGTACAGATAGTGCTGGACAGGTAGTGCTGGACAGGTAGTGCTGGACAGGTAGTGCTGGACAGGTAGTGCTGGACAGGTAGTGCTGGACAGGTAGTGCTGGACAGGTAGTGCTGGACAGATTGTGTAAAAGCTCGTGGAACGCATGTCAGCATATTGAAAAAGCCAAATTCTTCTTTCAGATGATTTTGATCCAACTGAACTGATCGATGGAATACGACAACTTTACAAAGTCCGCGATGGATGGTTGGCACCATTTCCGTGGTGCGAGGACTTTTGTTTTCATCTTGGTGATATCTATACCAGACTCAGAGTGGTAAGCAGAATGAAAGCAGGAGGGAGAGCCACAGGACACGTTGTTACCATGTCTGAAATATTCAAGTCGCACGAAGAATGTGAGAATCCAAGATCATCGTTAATTGAGGGGAAGCCTGGTATGGGAAAAACCACATATTGCAAGAAACTTGTTTATGGTTGGGCGATTGGAAAGCAAGAAACAGGTGGCTTCCTACCAAGCTTCAAAATCGTGTTGTTCATCAAATGTCGCGATATGAAGGGAGACCTATGGGCGGCTATTGATGATCAGCTTCTTCCTCGAGGTATCGATGAGGCCGAGAAGGAGAAATTCTTCAACTTCATTCGCCGCAATCAGTCTGCGGTTCTGCTGGTCCTTGATGGATTGGATGAAGTTTCTGTGAGTAAACTACCAATGTTTGCCGAAATCATCCAAGGAAGGCTTCTTCCAAAGTGTTACCTGGTTGTTACAGCGCGACACGAAGCTGGAGTTCAAGTTAGAAGACATTGTGACACATTGCTGGAGGTTGAAGGGTTCACTGAAGAGGATGCGCGAAACTTTATCACCAAGTACTTCAAAACAAGGGAGAATTTGGCCAAAACTCTCATCGAAGAGATTGGAAAAGATAAAAAGTTGAAAGACATGGCGGCAAATCCTCTCAACACCGCACTTTTTTGCCTGGTTTGTGAGGACTTTGAAGGGGTCTTCCCAGAAAGTAGAACGGAGCTGTATGTGGAAATAGTGCAATGTGTTTTAAGAAGATACAAGCAAAAGAAACAACTGCCAGTAAACGGCGAAGACTTCATTGAAGAGTACGGAACCCAACTAAAGCACCTTGGCGGGATAGCACTTAACGGTTTGTTCGAAGACAACTTAGACTTTGACGAAAGCCAGCTTGGAAATCACAAAAGTGAGTTACCTGGATTTGGATTTCTCTCCGTTCAGCCTGGAGGCAGCAAATTAAGACCGCGCCGACGTTATGCTTTCCTTCACAAGAGCTTTCAAGAATGGTTTGCCGCGTACTATCTGAGTCGTCGATTGATTGCGAAGGAAATCAGCCCCAGCGAAGTAGCTGTTGACAAGTGTTTCATCCAACAGTTGAAAGAAGTCCTTCCATTTGTCTTTGGTATCTTATCAGCACGATGCGAGGAGACAACGGTGATCCTAGTCAAGAGCATAACGTCACACTTGAACCAGGAGGTGGATGAAGTCAGAGATAGATGGTTCAGGGTTGTATTGGACTGCATCAAAGAATGCAAGGAGGATAACGATCTACCAACTCGCTTGTCACGTGATTTTGGCTCGCTTCTTCAACTGGAATTTGTCTCTCTTGAAAGGTCAAACGTTTGTGATCCTGATGTTGTTATTCTGGCTGAAGCACTTAAAACCAATACAACCTTAACAAGTTTACATATTTCATTCAATGCAATTGGAGAAGAAGGCGCTGTCGCTCTGGCCGAGGCCCTTACAAGCAATTCGTCCCTGAGAGTGTTGAATTTAGGTACTAATAGGATTCTTGGTCCTGGAGCCTGTGCGTTAACTGGTTTACTCAAACGCAACACAACTCTGACGGAATTGTTAGTACCTTTCAACAACATCCTCGACTCTGGTGCTGATGCTCTGGCCGAAGCCCTGAAATGCAACGTGTCTCTGTCAAGACTAGATTTGTCTTTTAATAACATTGGCCATCCTGGTGCTACCACCCTAGCGGGTGCCATTAAGTGCAATGGAACCCTGACGGATTTGAGACTGTCTGGCAATAAAATAGGAGACGCTGGTGCTTCTTTCCTTGCGGATGCAGTACAAGTGAACGCCAATTTAAAGATGATTCTTTTGGCTGGTGGTTCCATTGGAGATGCTGGTGCTACTAGTCTGGCTGAAGCACTCAAATGCAACAAAACCTTGAAAGACCTGGGTTTGCACGATAATGATATTGGAGATTCTGGCACCACTGCTTTAGCAGCTGCCCTTGAATGCAATAATTCCTTGGAAAGGCTGGATTTATCGAGCAACAAAATTACTGATCATGGCGCTCTCGCTTTATCTAATTCCCTTAAGAGTAATACTATTCTGAAAGAGCTGTATTTGGCTCGCAACAGCATCGGTTATCGTGGTGTTAACGTCCTAGCTGATGAAGCTAAAGGCAGCACGACCTTGACGAAGTTGCATTTGTCTGGCAACAGGGATGCCGAGGCTGTAGTTCGGGAACTCCGCTCAAAACTTGGCGATCTTATTGCGTAACCCAATCTACGTTTAGACTTTCTTTAACACTTTTAAATTGATCGTAGTGTAATCAAAGTCAAAATGATTACCGCAGCTAATCAGATGTTAAACATTACGAGGAGCCAATGGGAACGCAAAGTAAAAATATGTCAACGGACTCAAATGCAGACATAACCAGATCGATGGTGATTGGTTTTAGTTTTGAATACGATATGTGGAGATTGGGTACCAATTGTAATGCAAAATGAAGGACCGTTGCAATCTGGAAAGAACGTGGCCCCTCAAAAGTATTGAAAATGGTTTTAGCTGAACAGTATGTAAACACTCCGCATTTCTATGAAATCGAGTCTTACCTGTCTGCTGATCTAAGCAACATCATAAGCAGGCTAGGTAGTAACTAATGGTAACTATCTGTTTCTTAACTACTCTACTCTGCTCTCCTCCTTGCATTCTTAAATACTCTAATACCAAAGTTATGCTGTGGGAACGCATCAAAGGCTCTCGAGAGTTGCTAGTTTTAGTGTTTCAGCTTTTGACAAGACCTTTAGAAGGACCTACCAGTTCAAGTATCTCAGAGTCATGCTCGATCCAGGCCTTTCTTGGAGTGATCACATCGACCATATTGCCTCCAAAATATCTGCTAGGCTGGGCATGCTGCGGGAAGCCCGCAAAATCATTCCTCGAGAGGCCTGTATCACATTCTATGACTCCTCGATACTTCCACTGTTCGACTACTGCCGTGTAGTCTGAGATGGCTGTGGAAAACAAATCGGGACTACCTGGACAAATTGCAACTGCGAACACCTCACATCATCGAAGGGCGTAAAGTAGAAAATACAGGCAGTACTTTTAACTGACCTTCCTTAGAAAATCACAGGAAATATCACACTTGCCTACAAGTGTTTAAATGCCTACACAGTCTCGGGCCCGCCTATCTTTTGAATGAATTTAGTTTTTTCCGCCAATACCATGCCTACAATACCAGATATAGACCTGCTGCGATTATCCCTGGCTAAAACATCTAAATATCAAGGTTCCTTTAGCTACAAAGGTGCAGAGGTGTGGAATACTCTGACTAGTAAACTACGAAACATAAATTCACTGCCTATTTTTAAGAAAGTTCTCAAACTTCATTTACGGAATTGATGTAGTACCCTTTGTAATGTAACGTATATTGTATATCTTATGTGTAAATTTTAATTTGTGTTAGGGGCTCCCTTTGTATTTCATATTTAACCATTGGTTCATACGTCAGCGTGCGTTCATTGAGATATGAAGCACGCGGAAAGTTTGGAGAGCACGAAAGATCTGTAAGAGTTAATCGAGGCGTAGCCGAGAGAAACTCTAGCTTCTTGAGTGCTCTCCAAACTTCCCAAGTGCTTCATATCTCGATGAACGCACAGCTGACGTATGAACCAATTGTTTTATAACATTTTCAACCCAATGGTTTAAATGTTGTAAAAGGGTTAATATTCCCTCTGCTACGCTTCAGCGCGTTGATAATTTTGTTTCAGGAAAACATTTCGCTATGCTGTAAACGATCTTGTTGCGTTCGACGTTAGGAGAACGCTTCGTAATCTTTGGGGATCCTGTGGTCGATGGGATACCTGTGCATGCCAGGCGTGAAGATTCGAGATTTTTGGTTACTTGGACGGGCGATGTTCAAAATCTGCGCCATTTTGAATAATTATTAAGCGCGCGCACGAATTTTAAGCCCAATAGCCGGCCAAAGAAATTGCGGGCTCACCTGGTCATAATTAATTTCCTTTATTATGATAACTATTTCTAAATAGAAAAACACATTTTATCATCCCCGTACAACACAGAAAATATGGTGTTAGATCTATAAATGCATGTTGTGAAAGCTTTACAGTTTCTCTTTCATTTTATACTAAATTTTAGAAGTAGTTCACATTTTCAAAATTGTTTAATAACATAGATTTAAATAAAATTAATGCTTACATTTAAGCACGTTTTCATCTATTCTCTTACTACTTAATAACACTTAACTACCACACCAACTACAGTAAAACTTGTATATGTACACGCCCGATGGACTGCGACGACTGCCTCTTCAAAAACCATACGATATAACTAGCCTTTAAAACCTTTTCGTACACAGAGTAAATACAGGTTTCACAATACGCCATAACCCTTTATTTGACAACATACCATAGGCATATTCATCTATCCTAATAACCAAAAAACAATATTTCCCCTTTGAAATGCCGAACGCACTTCCCTAATCTCCGATTACTACTAGTTTAGCTTAAATTGCCGCCGAAGTCTTAACCAGTTTTTGCGTTCGACGTTAGGAGAACGCTTCGTAATCTTTGGGGATCCTGTGGTCGATGGGATACCTGTGCATGCCAGGCGTGAAGATTCGAGATTTTTGGTTACTTGGACGGGCGATGTTCAAAATCTGCGCCATTTTGAATAATTATTAAGCGCGCGCACGAATTTTAAGCCCAATAGCCGGCCAAAGAAATTGCGGGCTCACCTGGTGGACATGCGCACACAACTATTTTTATGCGCAAGCAACTATACCTCGCGCGAATGCGTGCGAGTGCAAGCTGCTCGTGCGTCCGTGTCGCCTCCGTGGATATCTTTGGATTATTCGCTAAGTTCATTTATTTTTCTCAAACTTCATGCGATGTTTCTTAAAAAGTTCATCGCTTCAACTTGTCAAAGCCTTACCAGGAAACTTTTTAGTACTCCAAGAGCATGTAGAAAGCCCGATGTCGGCGTTGTCCGAACTACAACAAACCGAAGACCTTCGCTGCTCTCCTGCTTTGAATTGATGTCCTCGAATTTGCCGAACAACAAAGCAAATCAACCGATAACTCTGACACAAAGTTGTCTCAAAGCAAATCTACCAAGCCATTGTGCTTTGACCCATAGCGGTCACAAATACAAACCGAACAAACCGAGTCATTGTGTGCATGCCAGGCGTGAAGATTCGATTGTTGTTCATGTTGCTCTTTAAATACTTCGTCTTTCTCATTTAATCTCTCAACTAATTTCCTCCTCTGTTTTTGTTTGATTTTAGCTAAATTCATTGAACTTCTAACGCACTTATTAATCTTTGATTACTACTAGTTTAATAGTAAAATCCCAGAGTAAAAAATCGCGGAGAAAATTTTTCTCTCGAGGGATTTGTATGCAGACGTCATGAACTTGCACAATAGGAATATGAAGCACGCTCATGCAATTGAATTTGATTAGACAAATTTACAAGCCATGTCATAATTCTAAATTCATTTTGTTTTACTTAATATGTCCTAAGCAGGCCCCCATTCAAACCAGTTTGAAGCTGAACTGGGCCAGCCTGCATAAATATCGCTAATAAATAAATAAATAAACTGTAACAAAATAGCGTCAGAAGCCAATTTTGCGTTGTGCGAAGACACAATGGATCCAGTGGATAATATAGTATGAGATTCATACAGTAAATACCTGGTTGTAAAAACGATGTCCATTGAAAAGTATATAAACCATGAAAGATGAAACTGAATCATTCATCACAGCCGGTAAAGGAACCACTTGACATATAGTAGTTTAATCAGTTCTATGTTGGTTGGTATTACTAAAGATAATCTTAACTATGAAAATAATGAATGCAAAGTACTGTGGCAAGATTAAAAGTGTTGTGTGCAGATTTTTCGGAAGAGAATCAACCTTGCTTCTACGAATAAACGATCTCGATTCGCCTTCTTCCCAGAGTCTCGCTGTCTCGTTTCCCATCGTTTACAGTCAATGAGCTTTTCTCGTTAAATTTTTAGTATCGTTTATTTTGTTGAAATAAAAAGAACTCAGATTTCCAAAGCAACTGAATGATAAGTGAGGACTGAACAGTGATAACAAAGCATGATTAAAAAGAAAATTACAAAGCATTGATGTTCATGGTCGGAAGCAAACAGAGCGCTAGGAAAACTGAGAAGAAGGCTATACGCAATGCGCTAGCAAGTAAAACAGACTTATTCTTTTTTGCGTTTTTCGTCAAACGCCGGTCAGCGCGAGGAGAGCGCAAGGGCGAGTCACGCATAAGGTGAGTGCTCTTTTTCCCAAGCACGCGGTGTTATGCAAATATTCCCATCCTGCTGTAAAAAGACTTAAAAATATTCAAGAACATCGGAAACTGCAACGACAGATGATATCGAGATCGTTATCATGCGAGGTATGAATTAAAATAACTTCCCAGCGTGGTGCGAAATTAAAAATAGACTTAAAAAAAAACAATCATAGGTCACGGGGATCGGTTCTCACAGTTGATATTCTCTTGCTTAAAAGTGAATCGCGTTTGCCTAGTTATGCCTGAAAACGCAAAAATTACGCTCGTTCTGCAGGGGAGCATTGGGCCGTCAGCATGGTTGTCGCATGAAACTAATGAAAACATGGAGGTTGCAATATGATTCCAAACCTGAATTTCTACCAATCGCTTGAGTGTGGGCGTAGAACTTTTAAAACGAGGCTTGAAATAAAGGTTGTGGCAGGCCACAGTCACCAAACGAGAAGCATGAAAATTGTGGTCGCCATCACTTTGCTTCGTCTTAGTGTCTACTGTGGTTACTGCTGCTTCTCAGATTCTTATTGTGATCACCAATTGTGATATCATTCTCGTTCAGCTCCTTATTCTATGTGCAAGAAAACATGGTGTTTATCCTATAAACATCTCCTGATTTTGCCCTGAAACTTACTGACCATCCACAGTTTGCTTGATTTTGATGCTTCATTTGTGATTCTTTCAGTACATCTTTCAAACATGAAGATGAAAAGTACTACATGTTTACACCTAAAGTCACCTATAAGTTAAAAGAGATTTCGAGCGTGCTAAATTATACCTGTAAGATAAGACCGCCAAAAGGAATAAGAAATGATCAACTGGCTTATTATAATTTTTCCATTCATTTTCAACGTTCAAATAAGTCAAAAAACACCTATAGTGAAAATTCTTGCTAGATGCCAATTTTGTCTTTTAACCATTCATCCTAAATATAAACAAATGACTAAATCATATTGAACTGGCTAACTAACTGTCTAACTGACCAACTTAGCTAACTAAATTCTTTACAACACAATTTTTGATGATTAGCGCTATTAAAAAAGGGCGTTCTAGGGCTGAAGCGATTTTCTCTCAGAAGAAATCCTATTGCAACATTCGGAAAAACCAAGCTGGTTTCGATTACGTTTAGACTAAGACAGATTCATGGGCAGAGTTTAAAAGAAATCGATTTTTTTAACCGAAATTCATCGGACCGCGTTTTAAGGAGGCTGAAAGCTTTATTTTCGTTCGTAATAATTGGTAACATCGATTATGGAAAAAAACTGGAAACTTAGCTCGCAAACACGGGCGAAATTTAAGGATACCCGGAAGTCTCATCGTTTTAGCTGATTATCAGTTATGATATTAGGTAAGGATCGCATTAAGCCTGACACACGCTGTCAATACACTTAAGCTATATGAGCTAATTTGGGACACAATAAATGACGAGCGTGGGTCAAAAACGAATGCAAGTGTTTTATCAAGGTCATCATCTAAACAAGACGAGACATATGAAAGCACGAGGCAGTAGGGCTAATTCTTTTCTTGTTTTCGAGTGCTTGGAAACTCTGATGAAACGTTTGATGCTTTATCAAATTTAAGGCTTTGATATGGCATGGAACCCGTGAATGATGCCTCAATTTTTCAACGAAGTTTCAAACCGCATGCACGCGACAAAATTAAGTCTCTTAGTTGGATGATCACCTTATAAATATTATTAATAATTGATGAGTTTGGAAAGAGAGAATTTAAAGCTCGGCAGACTTTCCAATTTCCAGTTCGCATTCTTACTTACAAGCTGAGCCTCGAAAACTCGTCGGTAAGTATAAGATCTCAATGAAACTTTTTTGATCGTTGTTTATTGGGTGCTTTTAGTTTTGTAAGCTCCTTTGCGCGTGTTTCAAGTGATACACATTCCGTGTGATTTTTCATAGACTACTTCTTCGGCTTCTATTTGATTCCATTTCAATCATCGCTACTAGATCATCGCTGCTAGATCATCGCCATTTGTTCATCGCTATTAGTTTGTTCTTATAGATGCTATTGCTGTCAGTTATTTGCGATCATTAGGAGTTAGACTAAAGCAAGTCTTTATCTCTTTTCTATTTGCGATGTTTTTGTCTGTATTATTGGTGTAGTCCTCGTAGTCAGTTTCAAATACGTCTTAGCGCTATCTTCAACGATTATTAAAGATCACTTCACATTCTATGTGCGTTCGAATAGTCTACTCAGCAACTTAGGTATCCTTTTGGGGTTACACATGTATATTATTTTTTATTAACTAATAATCACATGATTTTTCTCGTGCAATGTGGGATAAATCAGCCTTTGAATAATTTACTCGTGCTGATTTATCCCAAATTGCAAATTGCATTCCATATTTCAAAGAGAAGGAAAACTGCACTGCAGCTTAACAGGAAGGAGACTCTAAAGCCAGGTAAAAAAAGTGCTCACGTCATGATTAATTATTACCGTTGGTATCCATGTAGATTTGGCTGGAAATGGAAAACTTCAGCAATGCGTTGAAACACTTAAGGAAGAAACCTTTACCCTGCAACGAACCAGAGCTCAGAAAAGTAGCCTCTCAATTTGTAACCCCATTTTACCTTTACGACAAGCAGAAAATAATAACAGGAGCAAAGCACTTCACTGACAGCTTTGCCTGGGTGCAATCATTAACTGGATCGAGTTTTAGGAATCATTTTGCAGTGAAGGCAACACCGACCCCTAAAATTATGAAAATGCTCTATGAGGATTGTGGAATGGGAATGGATTGCAGCTCACTGACCGAACTCCTCCTCTGTGAAAAACTGGGAATTAAAGGCGAAGATATCATATTTACATCTAATAACACTCCTTTCAAAGCATACCGAAAGGCGTTTGACATGGGGGCCATTGTCAACTTGGACGACTTTTCCCAAATCGACAACATGAAGAAGGCGTTAGCAGGGAAGATGCCTAATGTAATTTCATTTCGTTACAATCCTGGTCCATACCAAAACATTACACACAACTTATTTATTGGAGACCCTGTCGAGTCTAAGTATGGAATGACAAAATCCCAGTTGTTCTCCGCCTACAAGAAATGCAGAGAATATGGTGTAACGCGCTTTGGTCTTCACACGATGCTGGTGTCAGATTCTTTAAATATTTTGGATCTAGCCGAAGTTGCTCGTATGATGTTTTCATTAGCGGTGGAAATCAAGAGGGAGACAGGAATTGCAGTTGAATTTGTCGACTTGGGAGGTGGTATCGCTGTGAATTATCGTCCTGAAGATGAACCCATCGATCTCGGAGATCTCGGGCAACAGGTGAAACGTCTATACGAAGAAATCGTGTTGCCGCACACTGATCTTCATCCTTTACAGATAAAGTACGAATGCGGAACGCTGGTAACCGTTGACTGTGGCTGGTTGGTTTCACGTGTGATCAACATGAAGGACACGTACAAACGTTTCCTGGGCGTGGATGCTTCCATGGCTGACTTGATGGGCCCAAGCGTATTCGGCATGTACAACCACATCACCATTGTAAAGGATCAAGCTATTCCAAACCATTTGCGAGAAGACCTTCCCGATTACAAAACAGTGGTAAACAATCCTTCGTACGCCTGTCCAAATTACGAGGGTAATAAGAGGGAGAAGATGTTCGACGTGGTGGGTTCTCTGTGCATAAACATTGACAAGTTTGCCATCGACCGAGAACTGAACGAGCATCCAGAGATTGGTGACTTGTGTATCATTCACAGCGCAGGAGCGTACGGCCGCTCAGAGAGTTTCAACTTCAATGGGAAATTAAGGCACGCAGAAATTTTGCGTGTGGCTGAAAATTGCTTTGAGGTGATTTGTGATGCTGAAACGTGCGAGAATTATTTTGCATTGTTGAAATTTCCTGAAGAATGTATTCACTTGTGAATGGAAATTTATATTCTCGCATGGATAGAGTCATATTCTCCGGAAAATTGCATAGTAGATTTCAAGTGATTTTAAAATTAATAACAAATATGTGGTTGACTGAATTTTGATGAACCAGACATGTAAGGGTCGGTTAAATTTACATTTTACGTTAGCAGGGATAATGAAATTAGTTGCTCAAAAATTCACTACTGTTTTTGGAAGTTATGTGAGGGCTTCTTATGGTAGAACAATGGCTAGAAGTAGTTTCTCATTTGAGATATCGGGCTCATAGTTTAGGGCCCTGTCAGAATCAGGAAAAGTTGTCTTTACTTTGAAGAGAGGTGAGGGGAGAAATAAAATTGTCTGCATTAAACAGTTAGTTGTGTTTAGTCTGATCAATATAGAAAACAACCAAGTGGAGTGAAATATAATTTCCTCATAATTATGCAGAAAATGTGGGAAATGGGGATTTTCCAGGGAGAACCCCTTAGCTCTCAAGGAATTACATATTTTGACCTCTTATCTTCATACAGTTGTTAACTCATCGAACATACAATTTGTACTTAGTTTGAGCAAAATTTCTTAATGATTTGAGTATTATAGCCTCTACCCAGTTTCGCCTGGTTTTCTCAAAAACACTCTCTACCACATGAGTGATTTGTGTACAAAGCGATTTCTTTTCATCCGTTCTTCGCTCTTCACTTGGTGTGTTTTTTCTCTTTCTCGCTCAGCCTTCCCGTCTTTCTTTCCTCTGTTTTTCTGTCTTCTCAACGTCAAAGTTACTTCATTATCTTTTATCAATATATTTGGCATCTTTCGTTTATCCTTAAGCTCAGAAAATCCAGCGCAGTATAACGGCATTAACATCAAGCGAAAGTTTAACCTCTGATGAAATTTTACCACATTTGTTTGGTTTTACCCGATCATTTTATTGAAGCCGGGTACAAACTATAGGCAACCGGTCGTCTCGCCTACGGATCGTTTCGCCTACCGTCTGTTCGCCTACGTCTAGAGTCGGTTCGCTTACGTCCAATATGTCAGTTCGCCTACGATTCACATGTCAAAGCTTTAAAATTGAATTGTTTAAAAGTCCTTGTTGAACCTAGCAGAACCTTTAAGACGTGGGCGAACTGACATATCGGACGTAGGCGAATCGACTCTAGACGTAGGTGAACAGATAGTAGGCGAAACGACCCGTAGGCGAAACGACTGTAATTCAAACTATGGACGGCTGTAAGGACACTCGACATGATCTTAACGTGCTCTCAATTGTTATCTGGTCGAACGAGGGGCAAAGAGAGAAAACCAGAAAAAAATTAAATAACTGATATAATTCCGTGAAGCTATTGACTGTTACTTAGAAAAGCAAACCACTACCGCTGTCAGCTTTAAGCAATTACATCTGTTGTGATATGAATATTGGTGAAATTTTCCTCATATTTAGAGAGAGAAATCGCGACTCTAGAGTCGTAAAATGATTTTTGGGATGTACTTTTATCAATTAGGTACTTATTTTCCACAGCTGGAGCAACAAATGAAACAGGGATTTGAAAATCAGGTACATATGATCATTGCCTTGAATCATTTAAACCGCAATTTTACAGCCAATCAATTCGCTAGCCGATTTTGAGGGAGATATATGTACCGTGTCAGTGGCAGCTTTTGTTATGAACTCATGATCAGATGCTAGCTACCAAGAGAATTCTAATAAAAGATATACAGAAGCACTAGGTATATGTTTAAACTTTTGCATGCGGTTTTCTAATTTTCAAAAATTGTGATGACATTTTTTCCTCGACCCTTTAGCCGGGTCGACAGCGTCTTTTGGTCGTACTAATTGAGATCTTAGCGTGGTCCGACTTGAAAACAGCGCGTATGCCTTGTTGTTGTAGACAACGGCGGACCGCCGAGGGAGAAAATCACTGAGTGAAACAGCAAGGATCGAAGTGCACCAATCAGAGCTGTTGAAAAACAACTAATCACAGCAGAGCATCATGCTTTATAAGATCACGCATGTCCAGTCGACCTATTCGCCTTACGAAGACCAGCAGTATGCAGTCGAAACGTCGCGATCTACATCACACGTGACTACATCGTGAGACAAGCGAAAAAAACTTAGCTTTTTTTGTTATTCACAACGATGAATAACCACAACCTTTCTTACGAAATGAGTTGATAACGTAAATTGGCCACCGTAAAGAGTTTAAAAGCTAAGTTTCAGAAGCTGAGTTTCAGAGCATTGAAACTCTTTAAGGTGACCAATCTACGTTATTAACTCAGTTGATAATACCAAACTACTGTACCCTAGTATACACATTGGCCGAGCTGAAACAAATGAATACCGTGCATTTTAATTAAAGAGGTTTATAAAAGTTACGGTGAACCTCTAAAATTCAGAATTACCATTATTATTATTAGTATTAGTATTATTATTATTATTATTATTATTATTATTATTGTTATTATTGTTATTATTGTTATTATTATTGTAACTTCCCTTCCCGTGCTCCCTACATGTCACGCACTATGGCATACGACCGTCATTTCCTATTGGGGCCCGGTCAATTGTTATTATTATTGAGGCATTATACTTTAGAGCGTCACCCCTGGTAACATGGCATTGTGCCGAATAATATCCTCAATTTAATGATTAAAAAAAAAAACAGCTTTTAGGTGCTCCTCAACCTACCTTCCCATAACTTCCCCCTGTCCCCCCCCCCCCCCCATTCCTACCACTACCTAACAGGCAAAGTTTCAGAACAAGAGACATCCTTTCAGTTTAAGTGGATCACATCCCGATGGTGCAAGCAAGAAAAGAAGGCTCGCTGTTTACAACGCTCAGACCACAGAATTTAAATCATATTGCATTGTAACGTCAAGGGAATTTTTAGAAGTTGTGGTTGTTACCGGCATTATGCTTGATGCTCTGACGATGGCATTGTCACATTATTTACAAAATTATGCCTGTCACACGAAACCACCACAGGAGGTTCTTGACTTGTATCGAAAAAACCGTATGCAATGAAACTGAATACGAGCTCTAGAATAATTGATAGCAAAAGTGTCTTGGACGCTTACATCGAACGAACAGAGATTGAAGAGCAAAGTACGAGACACAACTGAGAGAAAGATGTCTATGACGATTACGTGTTACATTGATTATATATAGCACTTGTCATCTACTGTTGTAAACTGATCCTATTCAATAGTTACCACATACAGGCGATTGGGCAATCGTGCTTTCTGCGAACCTGTGCAAAACTTCCGCACAGAATTAGTTATTTCACTACTGAAATGGGCGTTTCTATGTCTTGGGCCTGTACGTTTGGAGTAACTATCATTTATCTTGGTTTCGTCGGCCTAACAGAAGGTTCCTTGGTTGCGAATGGCGAGAACGTTTGCTCAAGATCTCAGAGGTAAGCTTAGGTCATTTCGATAACTTCGCCTTGTGAGAGTATCTCGGGCAGAGGTTTGATGCACCCCAGTCATAAAATGAGCTTTTGTTGGTTATGGCTCAGAAAAAACTTCTCCATCTTTACTTTACATGCATGGATATTGGTCCATGGACGTTATCTGTTCCAAGATGCAAACTGTTTTCTAATAGCAAAGCTTAGAGAAGAACTGTGAGCTTTGAGGAACAGATAATATCCAAGTACAAATAAACAAGCATTTTTTTGTGCCAAATAAAGGCTCTTGTGTTTAATATCCTTAAATAGTTTGCAATGCACATGAATTAGATTAGAATTAATTTTAGGCTTTCGGGGTTGTCGGCGGGAGATGGACATGGAGGCTGAAAATACAATTAGTATTGCCTTGCGCGTCTTGACAAAGAGCAACAGGAACAGATATGACTCCTATTAAGATCCCATATTCCCCTTCGGTCTTGTCTTGTAGGCTTGAGGCTTTGATCCGAAAACGTAAATTGAAATAGCTGTATCACCTGAGTGATATCCTTGGATATCCCTTAGTTTCAGTGATGGAATATTTTGTCACATGATGCATTTAAGTCAATCAAGCAAAAATATTTGATGGATCATAAATAGTGTTATCATCTGGGCAAGAGATCTTAAAGTCCTGGGGAACTGTTGTTAGTAGTAGTGACTGACTGACTTTTTAACAACTTGAGGGGAAAATCTTAGGAGATTAATGATGATCACAAGACTACTCTCCTTCAATGCAATCAACAGTTATTTTTAGGTTCAAACCATTTTCTTATATCAATAATTAAAATTGTTTCAAGTGATGTGATTTATGCCATCAGTGGTGTGATCATGAAGCAAAACTAATATATGTAATTTTGTGATGCCACTCTCCCAGCCAGCCCTCATTGTTATGTAATATTTGGAAATAAGTTCAGAGGAAATACTCCTTTTACAGAAAACTTAAGCCATGGCACATTATAGTATTGAAGGTCATACACCATGGACCAATTACCAAATGGAAATTGACTGTTAAACTTCATGCTCCATCACTTAATCCACTGCTCAGTTACTTATGCCCACCTGTAAACTTCAAGGAAACCCTGATAGAAAGGAGCCATTCTTTTTCAGAACTGACTAAAAATGAACAAACTAACAGCTCAAAGAGTTTCTTTTTTGGTGGTTCTATTATATGGTGCTATCTGTTAAAATTATGAGTGCAAACACAGCATAAATATTTTTCCTAATTACTAAGGTATGGAGTATATTTTCTGTTGACAGTTTCATACAGACGTACCAGCAATCCTTTCAAATGAGCTGGAAGAAAAAGTCGTCCACTGGCTGTGGATGGTTGGGCTGGAAAAGATGCACGGTGTACAGGTGAACAAGTGCCATTATCTGAGCTGCTGTTGGTTACACTGTAAATTTCTTACATTTAGCTCTAACTAAAGCAACTCTGACTTAATCAATGATTGCCACAGAATGAAAAATGGTATGGATAAAAATAGGTATATCATTTTGGAGAAAATCAGGGAAATGAAATTAAAATTTCTCTTATTTAATACCAGTAGTGAAAAACCTGCATTGTGTGTCCAGTGTGTCAATGATGTTTAGATAAAATTCTATGTCCTTTGGAAAAGGAATTTAAATTTATGCACATCAGGAGATGTTGGCTAATTTATGCCAAATTCTATTGAGAGGAAGCAGAATATATATTTTCCCTTATTTCTCTTATCATCTGTTACATGATTAAGTGCCCTAGCATGTTTTTTGTAAAGCTATCATTCTTAAAAAAATGAGTGGAAATTAACCACAGTGATATGAGAGGGCTTGTTTTATCTGAGAATTTGTATTTTTTTTTTGCAAGAGAATTTAATTTTCAATATTTTTTTCACTATTCAGAACGCTATATGGGGTGTCTTATAGAACACTTACTCGCCAAGCTTTTAAACCTGTATATTTCTGTTGTCTTGGTTGGAGACAGGAAGGGAATGGTTGTCCAGTTGGTAAGTCAGAGTCCTTTAATAATAGATAATAAGTGTGTGAAAATTTATGTTTTTAGAAAGTTAACAATTGATACTAATATTAACAAAAATAATTTTTAAATAATTGTGGGAGTTAAGAAGACTACTGGACGTTCCATGAAGTGGCTCTTCTTGTCCAGTTGAATTCAAATTTGGAATGTTGGTTGTGGTGGAGGGGGAGAAAACCAAATGACCTACTATATATGTATATAGGAAAACCCTTGAAGCAAGGATGAGAACTACTGCACCATCCCCACTCCCCTTTTAGTGCAGAATGTACTCGTACTGACTAAATAGAGATTTGTCATGAAAAATCCCAGGAAATCAGTTTCTTATGATCATCTGAACCTTAAGGAGGTAAATAAGATAGGGGTTTAGATTTTCCTTGCAAGGGAAATCAAGGTTTATGTGACTATGTCTATTTGTTGCATGCTTTCCCATAAAAATTAAATTTTTTGAATGATCACAAAGTTTCTGAACAAGTTTTTCCATATTACTTTGTTCATGCCTCAGGTTTTAGTATACATCACTGTGGTCCCATTTTGCCACAATTTGTAAAAGCTCTTAAGTAAACTGTTTTTTTTACCAAATTTGCCAAAACCAAATATTGAAAAGAGATTGTTAATCAGGTCATTTTATACATTGTAGCCATCTGTAAGGATCCTTGTGTTCATGGGACTTGCACTCAGCCGGACTCGTGTTCATGTAATGCAGGTTATCATGGACTACTTTGTGATAGAGGTGAGTTTATGTTGGTCATTTTGAAGGTTAGTTGAAGTTTAATGACAAGCATCTCCTCTTGGCAGCCCCAGTGAACAACTTATATTTAGAACTTAATTTTACTGTCTCATTGTTTAGGTTATAGTCTCATTTATTTCCTGAATATCCAATTGAGTGTGTTACTTGGCATCTTCAGCTGTTTGATTGTTATCTATCTCATGAGCACTAGTTGAAATCTGTATCAACTTTTTTCACTACTAAGACTGTTCCAGTGAGATTTATCAGTTACCAACAGTGAACACTGTTGAACACTTAAAGTTAAAATAGAAATCCCACTTCAATAAGAAAACCAAATGTCTGCAAGCAGACTATTTGGCTATTTACTTAGTACTACTTGTGACAATTAAGAAATGGTTAGTACGCAGCATCAACCACTTTTGCCTTGATGCACTGAGGAGCTTGCTAAGCATGAAAGAAGATTAAGAGTTGCACAAGGCACCAGCCAGGTGTGACCCTTAGCTTCTTGAGTGCTTAGCAAACCTCCTGAGTGCATCCATGACTTGATGGTTGCACACTGCAATTGCTAACAATTTCTTTTATAACATTGAGACTTTTAAACCCACAGGTAAATGGATCAAGCATATTAGCCAATCAGAGTGCATGCTTTAGTAAAGCTATGTTGTGATTTTCAATAAATGTAATGATTGGAAGGGTAGAGATGTGGGCATCATCTATGCAAGATCTTAAATGTCCTGAATTTAAGTGTCACTTTCAGCGTAATTCTGGTGTTGGGTCGTTATTAAAAATCATTGATATATGATCTCTCCTGATCTAAATTTCTCAGAGTGTCCTTCTCACAAGTGGGGTCCTCACTGCCGACATGACTGTAAGTGCAGGAATGGAGCCAAATGTGATTCACACACAGGTCAGTGTGCCTGCACTCCTGGTTGGAAGGGTCAGCAGTGTGAGCAGTCATGTGACCAAGGTTTCTATGGTGATAAATGTCAGCAGAAATGTGGTTGTTTGAATGGTGGAACTTGTGAACCTGTCACAGGAGATTGTACTTGTGCAGCAGGCTTCCAAGGTACAAGGTGTGTTTAATACAGTATGGTTTGTTATCATTCTTATCAGCATCAAGTTTCTAGTGTGTCAATAGAATAGTATCAGTTCTATGGAATAGATTCAAGCAACTTGGTCTACACTGATGCTGACAACTTGTTTGTCAATCTATTAAACATGTCCATCCACCCAATTTTTTCAGGCCAGTCTACTCTTTCTTCCCAGTTTTTTTTAGTTTTTGTCTTTAATGGTTTTATTAGTTAATTAGAACAGTAGAGGTTTCTCTGATTTATAGAAACCTTTTTGATGGTGAAACTGCTGACTCATCTGCTTAAATGATATGATTCACATTCTTCTTTATTTCTTGCAGTTTTGTAATTCATATTTCATAGAAATCTGGAAGAAAATTAGAAATTAGTTAAATTAAGCAACTGATTGCTAGTTAAATGTCAGAACTTGGGAGTTTAGGCATCTTGATCTATGCACTTTAAAAATTAATGACATCTAATATTATAGGCTGAAGCCTTGTTAAGGAAATATCATTTTACCCCTATAGATGTAATCTTCATTGCCATGAAGGATGGTATGGAAAAAATTGTGCACAAAAGTGCACCTGTCTCAATGGAGGTAGATGTGATCACATTACTGGCAAGTGTAACTGTACTGCTGGATGGCAGGTAACTAATAAGCATGTAAGGTGCAATTAAGAACTGGATCGTCAGTTTATGCTATTTTAGAATTTGGATTGGAGCAGTAACCATACAATGCTAGCCATTTTCCCATAGCTTAACAAGAGAGTGATCACTTGACATGCATAATTTGTGGAACACAAAGTTTATGCAAGTTACAAAATGTTCTGTGTGTGTGTTTTGAAATTAATTATGCTAGCTCCCTAAGTTGTGAATTGCATTTTGGTCACCAACTTAGTAACAAAAGTTGCTGATTGCATGACCTGTGTTAATGTCTGGTAAGGGGTGAAACCTCTTCTAATTGAATTTAGAAACATTTTCCACACTGGGTGCTTATTTTTTGTATTTCCTCATATCCAGTGCATGCTCTCATAGTAATATGATAAGGTTTAATCATTATTTTTCTTCCAATTTTTCATAACTGCTTAAATAATTTATTTGTGGTTAAATTCAATATGGAACTATCATCAATTTTAGGTAAAATATCAATAATGGAACCCTTTGGTTGTGTAACAAGCAGGTCCTTTAGATCCCCATTTTGATTGAATTAGTTTCACATGAGATGAAAAAATCCTAAAATTTATGAATAAGACCTTTCTATAATTGAGGATTCTAACTTCTCATTTAAGGGTGATTTGTGTGGTTCAAAATGCCCAAATGGTAAATATGGATATAATTGTTCCCAAACGTGCATTAACTGTTTGAATAGTGCAGTCTGTGATCATGTGAATGGAAGTTGTACTTGTGCTCCGGGATATCAAGGACATAGGCAAGTAGCTTTTTTATAGTCATTATCATTAGTTTTCTTTTTATAGTTATATCATTGTACAGGAATGCCAGCCTTTGTAAATCTGAAATTTGTTTTCCATGAAGGCAAAATTCATTTATAATTTTGAATTTTTTAAATTTAAATTGTTCTTTTCTTTTCAGATGTGGAGATATGTGTCCTTCTGGAAGTTATGGAAGTTTCTGTGCAGAAGAGTGTCGCTGTAAGAATGGCACTTGCTCTCCTGTGGATGGTTCATGTAATTGCACAGTGGGGTACACAGGGGTATACTGCGACCAGCCATGCTCTGCAGGCTCAGCGGGTCAGGACTGTACCAAGCACTGTAACTGTACAATACATGGAACCTGTAATCAGTTCACTGGGATATGTCAGTGAGTATTTCATTAAATGTGAAAGTACTGGTGCAATAAGTAATTGTAGTGGCTGTAGAAATGGAACATATTGGGTAGGGCTCATGTCACATTTGTGGCAAGTTAAAACATAACATTTAACTGTCTCTCTTTTTGTTAACTTTTGTCAACAAGCAAAGTGCTCAATATTTTCTTAGCAGAAATTATGCCCACTATCTTTTTTTCATGGCAGTGGAAGGCTGGGTAGAGAAAGAAATTTGTACCAAAGGGGATGGTTGATGGTAAAAAAAAAGGAGAGGGGTGGGGGTTAGGGAGTGAAGATCTTTTCACCTTTCCCTGCCCCCCTCCCCTCTGACTCCATCTCCAAATCTAACATAGCTGGTTGAATAAATGATTGCAAGCTTCTTAACATGAACTCACCCTTGTAAGATGCCTGCACTGCAGATATAGTACATGTTCTCAAAAATTTGAAAGTTTCTATTTTGTTCTTAATGGAATAGTATTCAAATGCCCAAAAGCAAATATTTTCACATCTCTGCTATCAATAGCAATGTTTGTAGCAGTGTTTCCAAATGTAAACTTTGAGGTGAGAAAGATAATTTGTACATGTGGGGAAATTTTTGTTGGGTATCTTGACTGACGTGATCTGCTCATGTTATAATTTATCATAATTTATATTTTTCAAGATGTCAACCTGGTTTTCAAGGGGCACACTGTGAAAATGAGTGTAGTCCAGGATTTTTTGGACCTCAGTGTAAAGGGAAATGCCAATGTCTTAACAATGCAACTTGTGACAAAAAAGATGGCACCTGTGATTGTCTGCCAGGATGGATAGGTGTCCGCTGTGACAACCCATGCCCAGCTGGTTACTATGGCAAGAACTGTCAATCAAAATGTGGGTGTCAAAATGGAGGGTCATGTGACTCAGTGGATGGCAAGTGTACTTGTGTGAATGAATGGCAAGGGGAAAGTTGTGATATCTGTAAGTGACAGACTTGCGACAGTTTAGCTGCTCTAGTGTACCAGGATTATCAAAGCTAAAAATTAGACACCATCCTCAGATTGGTGGAACAAAATTGGAATTCCTTGTTGAATGTGTGACTTGATATTAAACACTTGAGATAGAGAGTGCTCTTTTGACTTTTTTTGACTTTTTGCTTTGGCACCAAAAGCAAATTAAGGCATATGTTTAATGCATTTCTCAAATTTTTTATTTTGTTTATAGCTTGCGAGGAGGCCCTCGTTATTAGCACTACAAGACACCCGTTTCTCGGAGAGATTTGTCGGGGGTGTAGGCATTATCAATAATGATGGTTAAGACCCTGGCAGACCTCTCCTGCGAGTGAAGAAAAGCTTGTGCTCAAGCGCTTAGCTTAATATCTCGCTGACTATTGTGTTTATGATTGTGAGGCTTACAAATCTCCCAAACCAAGGAACTTTTTCAGAAAAAACTGGAGAAATCTATCTAAATCTCTGAACAATCAATTTTGTTGTTGTGTTCTAGTGTGCGGAAACTGGACCTTTGGTGTCAATTGTAAAAATTCATGTCTTTGCAATCAAACACAAACTGAAAGGTAAGTGAAGTTTAATATCACAATTATCCAAAGTTAACATTAGTTAATAGAAATTACATTGTAATCTTATGTTGAGATTTTTTTCTCCAGAAATAAGCACAGTGGAACCCCGCCTTACGGCCCCTTCGGTAATACGGTCACCATGTTATTACGAACCACTTTTTCATATCCTAGGAGAGCGACCATATGTTTTCTTGTATAAAAAAGCCTTGCTTGTGCAGTCACCCCTTAAAAAGGCCAACGGCCATATTTTAAAATCCTAAACGGTAGAATCCTTAATAATTTCTCCGGTCATCAGCGTTGAATTTAGAAAACCAAGATGCCTGTCACTTGGAGATTTCACTTATCCCTGTCATTTTCTAAGCAAACAGCTGATTCATTTAGAAGGAAGCATCACTCCTCCATGTTTTCATTACAAACATGATAGAAAAGATAAATCGTAACGCTAAGGTCCCTCCAGCGTGACAACTTGCTAAGCAATTCAGAAATATGATCCTGCCCCGTTCATACGGCCACCTCGTTTATATGGCCAATCAGTTTTGGCCCCTCCGTGACCGTATTAACAGGGTCTCACCAAATAGTCATTACATATTGTACTTTTTTTTACAGATGTCACAGGATTAATGGCAAGTGTTTATGTAAGAATGGGTTCACTGGCCTCTATTGTAGGGAGCAGATAAGTAAGTTCTTTTGTTGTTTTGTAGGTTACATACGAGTTTGACGTAATTATTAATTCCCAAACAGTATTGCATTCTCTAGGCACAAACTGGTGTCCAAAATAAGCAAGAAAAGACACATTGCTGTCTTTCGCTGACGACTTGGCTCTTAAAACCTTTTTTTTGTTGTCGGAAACTTGAAAACATAGATAATGTTACTTTAAAATGAGGGAAAAGCATGTGCATTGAAATTTTCCATAGCTGTGCCACAAGTGAAATTGAAGTGTCTTTTTTTTTTATAATGTCCGGTGTTAGGGTAGCTGGTTCAAAGGACTTCTAGTTGCTTGATCACGCCACTGAACCTTCAATAAGTCCTAGCAGCAAAGGCATTCTGGCCTGTCGGCTGATTGAGTATTCGTAATGGTAATGGGACTGAATGGAGTCCGATTCGGTCTGTAACCATACGAGTGATAACGTCCGATTTATTTATCACGAGTATGATAACAGACCGAATTGAACGACACGAAGTCTTATGACCAGTTAATCATAAGAATTACAATTTCCGAGAAAAGAAGAATAGCCAAGTTATGAAATGAAGGGAAAACTTGCATTAAAAGACAATTTAGGAGTCTGTACACTGTTTCTATGGTGATTGAAATCAAGGTTTTATCGGATGATTTTAACTACAACTTTCACTGTGATTGGTTGATTTGAACTACCTCTTTGAATGTGATTGGCTTACTGAAGTGTCTGATAAAAACTCGGCAAGTGAATAAGTGGAAAACAGGAGTTTTTTAAACCAATCACAATCGAAGGAATTTTAATTTTTATGATTAATTATATTTATCAATGAACTAACTGATGTCGGTTGTTGTCTTTTAGAGTGTAGTGTTGGATATTATGGTAACAAATGCGACAAGAAGTGCAACTGTAACCGTAATGCCTCATGTGATATCATTACTGGCTCCTGTGATTGTCCTGCGGGTTTCATGCTGCCAAACTGCTATAAAGGTAAGATCATAACTAGTTGTTCTTGAGAACAGCTATTACGATGATGTATCACATGGCTTCTTAAAACTGAACTGAACTGAACCTTACCCTGTTCTGATTGGAAATCTCAGGCTTTCTAATTAGTCTATTTGTGAGTTCTCGTTGGATTATGAGTCCCGTTTCTTTCAAACAATTTCACATTGCAGCTCTTTTAAAGTATAGAAAACTAAACATTTTATTCGAGGTGGGAAGTGGGAAGCAAGATCCACCACAACTAGGGAAACACAGGTGTGCAAACACTTTCCCATCATTAAATTTGCTTCTGGTCTCCTATAGTTCAGTGACAGAGCATCCAAAGTACTTCTACTCCAAAGACCATAGGTTTGATTCTTGTTGTCATTGTTAGGAGCAGTCATAATTTTTCCCTTTCCCAATTATGTTTTTGCCACATTGTAAAAAGTGGAACGAATGATTTCGGTCGATGTTGTCACTGCTGTTGCTTGCTTTCTACAGAATGTCCATCAGGAAGCTTTGGAATTAACTGTCGGGAGACTTGTAAATGTCAGAATGGTGCTTCATGTAATCCAGTGGATGGTACCTGCGGCTGCATGGCTGGTTGGCAGGGCACCTTTTGTGAGCAAGGTGAAGCAACTAGTCTGATACTTGTGTTTTTTTTTTGTTTTTTTTCGTTTTTTTTTTAAGATGCAGGGTCTATTTTAGCGAGTGTAACTGACAAAGCTGAACGAGATATTTTTTACGTTTCAGTGTTAACTATTTGACATCAGGGATGTGATAAAATTCGACCTAAATCATAGCACAAAATTATAAAAACCCCTGCGTATTTGAATGAATGGTAAAGTTAAATTAATGTGTTGAATTTACATGTGACGCGTTTTTATGTACAGTGGTCTTTCTGGGACACCGTCAGACAGACAATAGACAAACAGACTCAGAAAATTTATCAACTCCGCTGACAATGCAAATTGGCCACCGTAGAGAGTTTCTAAAAGTGACGTTCTTCAAGCCCTTCGTCAGAGCAAATAGAGGAATTATAGTTTGTGTGTGGTCTATATACAGAGATATAGAGCTTAGACAAACAGACAGGCAGACAGATAGACAAACAGACAGGCAGGCAGACAAAGAGAAGAACAGACAGACTGACAAACGAACTTTTGGAAACCTCGGACGTTCCCTAAACCCTTCAGTAGTATAGCAGTATGTTGTTCATAGCTGATATTACTATGTCAGCCTCATGGATTAATGGTTTGTTTTTACAGGCTGTCCTGATGGATGGTACGGTCCAGGGTGTAACAGCAGCTGTGACTGTTTACACGACTCGTCATGTCATCATGTCACTGGAAAATGTACCTGCAATGCAGGATGGAAGGGAGTCAAATGTAACCAATGTAAGTGGACGAGTATGCATGATACCTAGCCTTTAGGAAAAAAAAAAGATAAAAAAGCATCATATTCCAAGAAACATCGCTGAATAAGTGATCATCATAAAATGTTTTGAATTTGCCTCAGATACTCTTTATGCTTTGTTTTGTTTTCATTTTTTCTATCTATCTTTGATCAAGTGGCTTTTTTGAAGATTATACAGGATAAAATATCTTTCAGCATGTGACAGTGGATTTTATGGACTTGGCTGCCAGTCAATGTGCCAGTGCTATGAAGACAATACTATATCATGTGACCCTATCGATGGACGTTGCTTCTGTGAGCCTGGATGGTCTGGGAAAGAGTGCACGCTATGTACGTATTTATTCACAAGGGTTAGAGTCTGAGGAACGAAATAGAGGTTTAACCTCCATGAGTGACCAAGACAGAATTTCTCCTTACAAGGTCAATGCAATATCAAGCAGACAAGTGATGAGAGTAAAGAAAAATATCAACAAGAGAATTTTTAGTCGATCCAAAACCAAATTCTCAGACTTAAAATCATAACAATTGTATGGATGACAGTAAGGACAATTATTAAAGAGATCCTACGAGAAAAAGGATGAAGGGATTTGTCTTTCATGTTTAGAGCAATTTTCAATTGAGTGTTGAAAGTAATACGGGATTGCTCTGGTTTGAATTACTTTGTTCTGTTATTGGGCCAGAAAACTCGTGCCAATCTCTCAACCAATCAGATGCAAAACTAACACCGTGTCACGTCTTGGTCGCTCGCGTTTTCCCGCGCCTTAAGCAGTTTGGTTGGTTTTATTTTGAGCTCTCATTGGCTCCTAAAGGTATTTCTCGATCATTTGATTGGCTGCTGTGATAACTTTGGTTTTGGTTTTACGCTACTCAATCTAGAAGTGCTGTAGCGACGATGCTATAGAACAATAATTATTTTGGTAGAGTCAGTATACATGCTGGAAGTTTCTGTTCCTAATTATTTTTTTAACCACTAGCGTTTTTTTCCAAAGAAAAATATTTGGCAAAAGGTCTTAAAATTAACCGTGGGACGTTCTTCGCTAAGGTAAACGAGATGATAATTTTTTCCCTCTGCCAGTTTGTCCTAGAGGAAAGTTTGGTGCAAATTGTTTACAAGACTGCAAGTGCGTGAAGGAGTCCACAGAGAATTGTGATCACGTGACTGGAGCATGCACCTGTCTGGAGGGTTGGACAGGAGATATATGTGATAAAAGTAAGAATATCACGTGCACAGTGTGAGGTCAGGTATAGTTAGCTAGAGGGTTCATTTGACAGAAATAATCTTAAAAGATGTGCGTAAGTCTAATTAACGACTAGACACGAAAGTGTAGGGGGCTAGTGATGGATGTTTACCAAGCCGCGAAGAGATGAATTGTTTTTTTTTATTATTTATTAATACAGTGAGATAATATTGCACAAAAAGATGATTTCAACTCATTAATTCCTGCAAAAATTACAATATTTCGGCGTATATCCCAGAAATTAGACAGTTAGAAGAATTGCTAAAAAGACCCTAGGAGTGAAAGGTTTAAGAAACCAGACACGGGTTATACTTTGCTAGTTGTCGACATAAGTTTTTCTCTTAGCTTGTTCGGCAGGTTACTATGGTTATAAGTGCAAGAAAGAATGTGAATGCAGAATGCCTAATATGGACAAAGAATGTGATTATAGGAACGGAGAGTGTTATTGTGAACCAGGATTTACCAGTCAGTACTGCAATCAAAGTACGTCGTATAGACCGTTAGTGGTTTGACCTGTAAGACAGTTTTATGTTATTCTCATGGCTGTTACACCGTAACAGCCATGAGAATCTATCATGACCCGTACTTCCTGGTCCTTTCCCTTACAGTGCCAAGAAAAGGGTAATTCACAATAACTATTTTAAAATGTCTCCAAGATCCAACTTCATGTTGGTGCAGTGCTCCTCTTTAATCCCTTTCCTGGAAAAAAAAACTTTCACATACCTCTGTAAACACATTGTTTGTGAAGGTGACTTACCAGCTGTAGGTAAGCTGATAAAAATCAAGGTTTTAAAAACTATGTTGTAGCTTTTTATAGGTAATCCCTGACTGTGCACATTCTGTTTTCTTTTGTTTACAAATCGTGACTGAAAGAATTAAAGGATAGTACCATTGGTAATTGGTTCATTGTTAATGGATTGCCCTGGTTACCATTGTTTACTAGGCGCGGATTTGAGCCCCATCGAAGCCTGAATTTGATCAAGCCGCATCTTCATATTCAGTTTACCTGTGTTGATCAATGCGTGTCTTGCCACAACTCTTTTAGTTATTTGTATGATAAGAAAAACGTCTTTATTATTAACTGAGTTGCTAACTGGCCATCAAAAGGCTGGCTGACGTTTCGAGCGTTAGCTCTTCGTCAGAGCGAGTGTATGTCGATTCCTAGGCGAATGTTTTTGGTCCACGCATGTGACAAGTTTTTAACACTGACCTCTATTTCCTTCTTTTATTGATTGATAGCCTGTCCTGAAGGTTACTACGGATTTAATTGCGAGGACAAATGTCTTTGCGAGAATAATTCGAGTTGCAATAACGAAGTTGGTTATTGTCACTGTTTGACGGGATTTCAAGGAAAGTTCTGTGAAGAAGGTACTTCAAAATATTAAGAGCCTCTTTACTCGACCAAGGGTTACTTTTACCTGAATTGAGTCACCGCTCATGGTAACCTTTTTGCAGTATGTTGTTACAGTAGTCAAGCCGGGTCAAGCCCAGGACAACCTTTCCAGCTGGGTAACCCAACGTTGTGGAGACCTGGCTTGTCGTGGCCAATGGGGTACAATTCTATTAAAAGCTATCCTGGAAGTGCACTTTCACTTCCATAACCATGTTTGTATTGCATTTCTTCTATGTTATTTTGCAGTTGTGTCTTTTTCCTTTTTCGTAATTGTGTAGGAGCCTAAATCAGACCTAGAGGAGCTTGAGTCTTAGAAAGAGAGAAGCGCTTACTTCTTTCTTTGGTGATTTCTTATTTCAGTTGTTCCCACGGAGAGCACTGTTGTTCCCAGTCCTGGTTTTAAAAACTCTTCCGGCTCTGACCGGTCGACTGGCGATGATTCTCCCTCTGTTGTGACGCCTGTGGTTATCGCTGTAGGGGTTGCCATGGTAGCAATTATTCTTATCATCGTATTGGTTTATTTGAGAAGGAAGCACGTGTTGATATCCAGAACAGGAAAAGGGTGAGGCACATGTTAACAAGGAAAAAAATATTTAAATGGTTCAATATTTCTGTTCATGAAAGCCTTGACCGTTGTGGTTTAAATCTTTTGCAAGGTGTTTCTGTGGCAATTATTTTATTTTATTTTTTTTTTGGCGTCCGAGGGTAATAAAGAAGTTAAATAATCTATCAATTCATGATATAGCCAGCAGCACCCTTGGGCGATATGAAGCAAATCCTGTTCTCTAATTGGCTACCCAAGAGAGCAAGCGCTTTGATCCAACGCAATAAAAAGTTCGTACTCGTTGGACAATTTTGACAGACAACTTTTATATGAAAAATGTGAAAAACAATGTGATATGGAAGCATGGAAGCGGTTTTGTTCCAGGTAAAACGAGACAAAAGAATTTAGAGTCGTGACCAAGCAAGAACTGAATTAGCTTTTGTATATTCTTTTTTAAAATGTAAAGAAAACCTATCTTACCACTTTATTTTGCAATTTGTCAAATAAAAAACGATCACACACTACCATCACAGTTGGCTTTCTCTCTTAGCGCTCGAAAGTAAACCGGTCGTTCTTGATTCTGACGAGGGCGAAATCATTTTGCCGTATAAAAAAATACTCCATTGATCAAGATTGTTCAGTCAAAATGGCTATATTAGCCTTGTTCTTCTTTTGCGTTTTTATGGACCACGACTTCGTCTCGAAGTTCACTAGTTTTCTCGTAATTTATTCACCTACTCAATCATAGTATTTATTTTTTCATTGATTTTCGTTTATTTGTTCCATATAGTTTGTCCATGAAGAAATTAATAAGATCTCCCAAAAGTTCAAGTAAGTAATCTCTTTCATATCACGTGGTTTAGTCTGTTCAGAGACTTTCTGTAGATCATCATCCAGAATGCGAGGGAAATCACTGAAAGCCGCGGGAACTAAAAAGCCATTCGTAGACTTCTTAGTTGAATGTGAAACCAAAATTTACTATTTTTCTTGTCTGTTTCCTCTTTTCTGATAGAAAACGTGGATGGAGTTGACGACGAAGAGAATCACGCGGAAGATCATGTGTCATTAAACCCCATATATGGTCATATGTCGAACCCAGATTCCACTCCTTCGGATGTGGTTCAATCCTCAGAAGACAGAGCGAAATCGATGACAATAAAATCTGTCAATAACCCCAACTATGAAAGTACCTTAACGTTAACAGCAGAGTATGACAAAAGAGCCAGTAATCCAATCTACCAGACAGCCACAGAACTTGAACGGGACAATCCTTTATACGATACAAGTGCTGATATCAACCCGCTCTATGAAGCAGGCCCGTCGGGAAGTGTCAGCGGAGGGTCTGGGAGCTTGGCCGATATGAACCCCCTGTACCAGTCCGCTATCTCGTACCGCAGTCAGTGCGATTTTAATCCACTGTACGAGGGTTCATCTGATGTGAGCCCGCTGAATGAAGTTGCAGTGTCAGCAGCCGAAAAAAAGAATAGTAAAGCGCGCCGCCGAGCTGATTCACGAACGAAAAAAGAGGATAAAGTTCCAATCATGGACAACGCGTCATCCTGTTGGCTAAAGGACGAAGAAGATGGACTGGGAGTTAGTAACAGAGGTGTTGATGTGACTTTTAACGAACTGTACGGTGGCGTCGAACAGAGTTCATCCTCCCCCATCGGAACTGAAGCCAACGTTCCACCTCTCCCCCCACGACAACATGCCAAGCGATTGTGATACGTGTGGTCGATAGGCAAGAATTGTTATAAAGATAAATAGTAAAATGTAGAGAAATGCAGGGAAGTCAGAGGTACGAAGATTTAAAGGACCTGTTACACCTGAAGTGACTTTAAAACGTGTAACTTCTTTCTATGTTATCCATATTTTATCCAGTAAACAAGTTGTGAAAATACTCAGTGTTATCATAACCTAACACCGAGTTCTCGTAACTAATTTACGAGGAAATGTTTAGCAGCTAAAAGGGAGAATTTACAATCAGATTTTGGGAGTTAAGGGTTAATTGTTATTTTGAGTCACCCAAACGTTCCGCATGACGTATTTTTATCAAAAGCGCTTCCTTTTCATACATCCGTTGGAAATTTTATCACAGAGCCGCCGCTATACAAATTTTAGAATTTTATGTTGAAAATACAAATGTTTGCTGATCTCTTGTTACAGCAAGTCTAATAGGCTGCAGGGACTTATTTCTTTATATCAAAATATCTTTACCGCTTTTCTCGAGATATAAATCAGACAAAAATCTTATGTTTGTCACTCAAGCGGTTGAATTTATTTAATATCAGAATTGAAAGGACTGAAAATATATCTAAAAACAAATTTAAACTTTTTATTGAAATAACAATAAAGCATTTTATACCTTTTATTGTTTTACATTCGATTACGACCCGAAATAAACGAAAACTCTTGCCAAAACAGCCTTGAAGTTTTTCATTTCAATTTTCTCCTTTTTTTTCTTATATGGCCTCAGACAGCGAAACCTCAACAATTAATTGTTCAATAGAACGAGCCTTCCGTGAGCTCAGACCAAGTGGGCGACTTGCACATTTTCCTCCTTTCCCTATCTCGCGGTCAGTTAACTGATATGTTAGAGTATGATGCCGTTGAATTTTTTTTTCCTAATAGAATGGGATTGTCTGTCTTAGAGACCCAGGAACTTTTAGTTTCGATATGATCATTAATCCAATTATATCTCCATAACTTGATAGTCGGATTTCCGTTCTTTATTTTCAAGATCAGTCTTGAATTCAGACTTTCAATTTCATTATTGACCTAATCATCTTTTTAATTACTTACAGATAGAAAACTACTTCATTGAGAAGAATCCTGATAATGGACTGCTTTAGCGGTATGCGGAATTTGGTATTCTCATGGGGCGACTTGGGATTTGAGTTAAAAACAACAGCATAAGACCGAAATAATAAATTATAATAATGATAATAAATTGTATATACAAATGGACTAGCTAATTGTAACTTCAAAGAAATGTGGAACGAAAATCGCTTTAAGAAAGGTCGTGTTAAGAGTATCTTAATGTTTTTAAGATTGCATGGTTGCATGTTTGCGTGATTTCCATCACTTTCAGTTTCAACAGTGTTGCCCAAGAAAGATGATTAATTTACGGATCGTGGCCTTGGAAAAGACTTCCTCTCAGGTGGTCAAAACGTCGATAATATAACGAGGGAAGCGGTTTCAAGTATTTTCGTGTTGATGCAGGACGAGTTAACGGCCTCCTGGGTTAAAACCACTTCACTAAAGTATTAATACTGAAGAACATTCGTTGGACGTGATTTTGCGAGGGATCAGGATTTAGTAAGAGGAAAATGGGGATGAAGGCTTGTTAAGTATGACTCACTCTAAATGTGTGCTCCAATATTTTTTCCTGTTTATTCAGCTTACTGAAAGTTATGAAAGTTACACCTTTGAAGCTTTTCTCGTTGAAAAGACTGGCACTGTTTTTTAGGCAAAGTGTCTTGTTGTGAGAATATAAGGTGCATTTTTGGTAAGTCGTAAATCCTTGCTGGTTGTAAGCCTTTGGGATGGATACTGCTATAAATATCACTGTCAAGGTGACCACTTTTCTTAGGCTTTTCGTCCCACCTTGACAGTGATGTTTATAACAGTATCTATTCCAAAGGCTCACAATCGGCAAGGATTTACGGTTTACCAAAAATGCACAAGGAACGTCGACAGAACTCAATCACGAGAGTATAGTTATATTTTTGCACCTAAGCTGTCCTATGAACCCTTCCAAATTTTTTTTTAAAGGCCCTTGTTAAAGATTAGAACTTAATGGTAGAAAGGCAGCTTAAGAAAGCATATATCACGTGAAAAGGCGGAGGCCTGTAGAGATACAGGACTTCAGAGACCTGAGCGTGCAGGGATAATCTGCCCGTGTCTTGCTTCACTTTTGTTTTCACTTTCTATTCTTCTTCCGAATAAAAGACTTTTAATGGCATTTTTGTTGTTTCTGTTTTAGCTGGGGTCAAGTTCACATCGGCGTCAAAATTTCAACCAAGGCAAAGGTGAGCGTCCAGTTGAAACTTTTGACAATAGCAACTATTTAATTATTGTTATGCAGCGAATAACCCTATGGGATAACAATTTGTTTTGTTTAGTCGTACGATTTTAATCTGTAATTAATTTTGTTTTTTTCTTTTTTTTAAAAGCCTGACGTTGAGTGCTCAGCTAATTTCAATATTTTTATGCAGCTTTACCTTGAGCCACTATGAAAGAAGTTTTGCAATGCTGACCTTAAACTTCTTTAACCAAAATATAGTTGCTATCAATAGCTAGAAAAATGAGAAGTTTTTAGAAAAAAGTCATTAGAAACAGATTTCATACATTATGTTTAAAACGATTTTTTCATTCGGAAGAGGATTGATAAATTTGAAAAATCTTTTTACGGTGTTTTCCATATCATACGAGGTTCAACTTGAGGGATTTTGAGACCTGCGCGGCACGGACGGCTTGGTTTGGTTTTTAGTGAAGCACTCCTTTCGAAAATGAGTCCCTAGAGATTGGTGGCGTTCATAGGCGTTGTGCATTGGGAGTTGTACACAACCACAGCAAGCTCCCCGTAAGATACGACTAAAGTTTATTTGCGCAGTATCAGTCTGATTACCGCACAGCTTACAAGTCGCAATTGTACCTGTGGAAAGCATTGTAGTGGACTTGCCGACATGGTTTGAAAATGCGCAAACGGTGGTTTAATGAAAACCCACTATGAGCAGTGCTTGCAATGGTTTCCCTTCGCCGCACTTAGAATAAAATCAGAGGTTGTCAGTGCCAAGTAATTTTAATGACAAAACATAATTGGATAAGGAACAATGCTAATTACTACAAGGCATTCTATTGGTTGCTCACACCTTGTTCTGTCAAACTTCATTTGGAACGTGCGCTCACGCATGCGTAACCGCCCGTTATCCCATGTGCTGTTTGATTAATAATCTGAGATATTATAGTGGAGAGGGTATTTGGATGATCGAGGCTTGTTATGAACTTGTAGAACTCCTAGACTTGAAGTGACGAAGGTTACCCCTCAGAATCTCTGCTGATAGCCATGCAGAGTTCTAGTGAAATGATGGTAGAGAGATCGAAGCCTGCTAGCGCAGAGCAAGTTACAAGCACTTCAGGCACTGTTGACTTAACCCCATCGTCACATAGCGAACTTATTCAGTCCTCTACAATGCCGATGCCTTTGAAATCGTCCCCTGCTCCAAGCCCAGTAGATTGCGAGCTGGAAGAGGCGGATAACCCAAACGCTGGCATCGAGCAAGCCTTGCAATCGTTCGTAAGGTAAGCTCACATGTGTTGATCGAGTAAGACTTGACTGATGTAATCAACTAAGAGACTTGCTCAAGAAATAGCTGCGTGCAAGATCGGAAATGTGTCGCGTGCAGCTGTGTTCATCACAATCACATCCATGAATGTGCTTTTTGTAATTTCTAGTAGAAGGCGTGTTCTATGAATCAATGACGGGTTTGATTCGAAGCCCTCCAGTGTTTTGATTGATATAGGTGGCAGTAGATGTTACCGCATTTCGACTTTTTGACTTTCCACGTATTTTTCTTGTAATTGCAAAGTGTACACTAGATTAGCTGATGAAACTACGAAATTTGATTTTGTTTTTGTCGAGGAATTGTCGTTTTACCTGAGCCATGTGGGTTTCTGCTTTGGGCAGATGTGACCCTGGAATGCGGGAAGTTGTTTAAGGATTTTCCTTCCCACACGTGGCTCTTAAAAAATATTTCATTCATTCAGAAACTTGGCACGATCGGGGACTTTTCAAGCCTACCCTTCTCCTTCGACCTGCGGGATTTGATACCTCTGCAGAAATTTCTACCGACTGAAAAAAATTCGTCTGTTTACAAAATTGTTTTATTCATCACAAAGTTTAAAATGCACAGCTCGATAGTTAGAAATTTAAATATACAAAGTCCTATTTTGTAAACACGGGCAACTTCTTTTTCATCGGATGAAATATGTAAGTTTTCGCCGTTCAATTTGAGGTGAAAGCGTAAATTCACGTCTGTCGGTTATTTCAAGTCTTTTGAAGCTTTTGCGTTATTCTTTTCGCCCTTAATGCTATTTTGTCAAATGAATGAGATGCAAATGATGTTCCGGCTTAATTTTTGACGGCATGATTTTGGATTGTTTTCCATTTGCTCAGTGGAGCGTGTTAACGGGCTGGTGACCGTCCGAAACCCCGTGAAACTTTTATTTATCTTCTGCGGGTAATAACATTTGTTTAGAACGTTTGATCGGCGACCTTGTACGCTAACTATTGACATCTTGCCGGTTGTAGACCACTTTACGTGATTTGAAATGTAATGAACTTAACTAATGGAGTAGTTTATTTCGAGAAAATTTACCCGGCGTTACATCCCATATGAAGACCCCTGCGGAGTCCAATTTCATTAGATTGCAGGAATAGTTTCAGAAACGCCGCAATTTGATTCCTTGGCAATATATTTAACAAAAGGGTGCCTTCCAAAATAGGTTGGCATTTTTAATCATTACATGAAAAGTTTGTGGTGAAGCGAGTCAATGAAATGGAGTCTGTAAAACAAACAGGCTGTCATATAACTCGGCATCATAGATGCAATTCACATGCGATCGAATTCAATAAAACACGTGCAGATTAGAATTGACATCGCGATTAGAACAGCTAAAAAGTCAGGTGCTTTTGATCAAATATCACGGTGCAAAAGATTTTCACGCAAGCAATTATTTTGAAACGCAATTTCATTTGGGCGAGTTTTAGCAACGTGACTGCCAGGAAAATTAAAATAGGGAAGAGAAAAACAGTTATTTTGTTAACTCAATGGGCATTTTTGTGACTCCACGGGCCGTGTTGAGATGAGTGAGATTAGTTAAGTATGGGTTGATGAAATTATGGATGAAGCAGATCAATCGAATTTTGCGGGAAATTTGCGGGAAAAATTAAAGAGCACACCGCATGGTCAAATCGACATTTCTGTCGCTGAACAACTGTTTTTGCATTTTATGACGGAGCGTGTTGAATTGTATCAGCGATCACAGGTGACGTTTAAATTCATTCCTCGAACGAATAAGAAGGAGAAGAACGCGTTTGCGATGTAATAATCTTTCTTAATGTAAGATTTCAAATATCGGTGCTGAAATTGACCTGTTTTTCTCTTATTTGGAATAAATCATCGATAGAGTTCTTATTGCATTTGAGACAATATAAAGGTGCGTTATGAAATAGCGCCATGTCTGCTGGCTTTGTTTTACCATGTGTTGGTGTGTTGAGTCATCCATCGGGTCGTGGGAACAGGTTATTCATTGTTTACCTCGAAATATTTAAGTTATTGCTTGCGACATATTGACCAGAATATCGGCGACATATTAATTTTTTCCCTTCACCTAAAACAATTCAAATCCAAGAGCTAAGTGCAAGTTTTTTTAATAAAAGAACTCACCTGCACAAAGATTGAGGATCAGTTAAAAGAGCCGTTTATTTACATTTTAAAGCAAATTGTTGTGATTATAGTTTATAAAATTCGACACAGTAATGCGAGCTGAGTCTGGCTGAAAATACACTAGGAGTTTGGAAGAGAAAGAGATCTAAAAATGCGCTCTTTTTTAATGACTTAAATCATTTACTTAGTCAAATGCACGAAGGATGTCGCCATCGAGTATAATTAGTTAGTGCTAATAGGATATAATGAATATTTTACCTTAGGTAAATAATAAGTTATGAATTTGAATTTTTATGAGTGTTAAGTTTCACTGGTGAGCATGCTTTCTGCAATATTTTCAGTTACCTTGTAACATACTGAATCATGTTAACTTAAAAGGACTCCTCATATTTAAAAGAGAATTAAAAGGCGTTCATGAAGTCTAGTAGGTTTTTGGAAAAGATCCATCAAGTAATTCAATCACTTTTAAGTTGTTTATTTTAAAAAAAAGTTTCATATTAAGTAATTTCCTTTTATCTCGACAAGTCAAATCACATGTGTATGAAATCTGTCCATTGTTGATATTTTCTCTTTTTTCATTTTTAAGACATGTTTGAAGTTTGAAGGACAATGCAATCAGTTAATCGTGCATACAATTTTTGTAAAGTAGTTCATGAGTGGGATTCTAAAGAAGAAGAATCAGTTATTTATAGCATGCATATATTATGATAAACCAACAACAGACCCAGGTGCTCTATACTCTGACTTCATTTAGCTAATAATAATCACTCACCTCTTAATAGGAAATATGCTTTTGTTGTTTAAGTGGCAAATTCTGTTGAACCTTTTACTGCCCAAATTTCATGAACTTGGAGGGATCAAAAATAAAGATACTCAATTAAAACCACCCCAAGCCTTTTGTAACAAAATATTCAACCAGCTGGATGAAGGAATAGTATTCAAACAAGAAGATTGTTGTCAATGCCCCATAGAGAAAATGGGTGTGCACTTTTATGATATTTAAAATGTTTATCTCTCAATGATGTGTCATAGATTAAAACATAAGAAATCTACCTTCAAGATAACTTACCAGAATACAACTGCATTTGTAAAACAGCAACAGATCCTGATGATATGCCTAAATTATCAATTTATTGGATGTAATTAAATGGGTGAGATGTTCCATAGCCTCACCTTGGATCAATTTTGATTTGCTATTGTTAACACAATCAAAAAGGTATATAGAATGCAGTATATTTTAGACTGAACATAAATGATTGGAGAATAAATATATTAAAACCTCTTCCTTTTTTCAGCAAAGAAATTCAAGAGCGGATTCAAAAAATATTGGTAATCATCTTTCATTTTTTACATAATTAATCAAATAATTGAACAACTAATATATCATTTAGTAAAATACTAAAAGTTTGGTACTCTGCACATGCTCATGTGCTTAATTATTTCGTAGTTTCCTCCTGTGAAATTATGGGGGTGGGTTTGCAGTTTGAAAAAAAAGCACAAGGTTGTCTTATGATTGCTATTAACAAAAATTTTTGTTATTTAGAAATTCATTTGTATCATGAAAGAAATTTGCCTTAAACATGAAGAAATAAAATTATTTTTCATCTTAAAATGTAACAACAGGATTCCTTTTCAAGTCTTGTAATTTTGAAAACTTTTCCTTTCTCTAGGAAGAAGTACAACAACTGTCAGATACTGAAAAATTGCTGCTTTACCTTCGACTACCAGGAGAGACAGCAACAGATTCTAAAGATGACTTTGATAAGTAAGTATAAAATACTGACTTTGAACATAAAATTACCAGCATTGTGAACATTTCTGTTCTGTTTCACTCCCTTCGTTTCTTTGATGCTCAGGGTAATACCCTGAATATCTACCCCTTATCCTGAACCACCGCCTTCCACTCCCCACCCCATGTGCCAACCCTTTACTTCAACCTCCATCCACTGTTAACTACTTTTACCTTCCAGAGAATAGTTCTTGTCAAATATGAATATGTCACTGTTAATAAATAATGATAAATCAAGTAAGAATTACTATTTGGTTAATCTCCTAGTAATCAAGCTCTTCCCATCTCCACAACAAGAGCAGAGCAAACACAAGCTTTTCATTGGTGAGTTGGCTTATGTAGAATTTTTAATAATTTCATGCTGGCTTTTTAGTTCCCAATAAATACCTAGCTCCCAATAAAATGAGAGACTCAATTATCTCTAAATACTAGTTAGACACATAAACAAGGAATATGAAAGAGAAAATCTTAATCACACTTAGTGAGTTGTAGAAAACAGATATATGCACCATTAGACAGACATTTTTTTTTGAGCTTCAAGTAATGATCAGCTTATTTCAAACAAATTTAAAAGTTAAAAAATTCAGAGTACATGGAAGTCTCAATAAACCTTTTGACTCCTAAGAGTGACTGGCATCTAAGTTCTTCCTACAAGATCACCTCCAATTCACACATTAAGTCATGAGAATAAACGAAGGGATCATTAACCAAAGAAGCTCTTGATTGTTATACAAATTCTCCTTATAAGGACATTAGGAAATGTAAAGAGAACAGTATGGAGAATATGCATACTGATGTTTGTTTGTATAAAAGGGTTCAGGGTTTTATTCACATGTCTGTTATTTTTTTCAAAGGATTCGTTGTCATTTGGAGGAGTGTGATAATAACTCAACACTTCCAAAACATGAGGTCTATGATGAATACAAGTAAGGAACTTATAAGGATTATTATTTGATAACAAACTTTTTACTTGGAAACTCAGAAAATTCTGAAGACTAGTGGCGTGATTATGGAATGTTTTTGTGTTTCAAAGGAACAGTCAATCAGGCTTCAGAAAGGTAGAAAATCAAACTGCAAACAGCAATGATAATTAATTGCTGGTTTTTCTGAACTTTCGTGTGAGCAGTCAGTGTAAAACAAACCTGTCAGATTACTTAAAGTGTTCATGGTAATTAGAGTGATTACAGTGATACTTAACTTAAACTTTCATCTTTTTATCAAAGTTGCAGTTATTGAGATGTGTCATTAAAATTGATAAAACTGATTTCAGAGCTCACTGTGAAAGCATGAATGCTGCACGGACATTGAGTGCCCCTGACTTTGGAAAAATAATCAAGTGTGTGTTCCCAAGAGTAAAAGCAAGAAGGCTTGGTACAAGAGGCAATTCCAAATATCCTTTCATATTGGTTTAATTCTATATACTAGCCTTTTTTTGCACAAATCCCTGCATTGTTCAGGGTCATCAATGCTAAATCCTTTCTGGTCGTAGTCCATTTTCCTGTAAAGTAAACTTCTCAGAATGCAAATCAGCATAAGGATAGAAATTTATTGCAGTCATCAGGCATACTAACTAATTTGTATATGAGTTAAGCACCTTAACCTTCCTTAAGTACTGTTACAGTGGAATCCAGAGAAAGAAGAATGTCAAACCACCCACCCTTCCCACCCTTCAAATTCCTTCACCCAGTGAAAAAGAAAAGGTAAACAAGGGTTTTAACCCTCCCACTACTAAGATCTAATTGAAAATTCTCCTTACTTTCTGCTACACAATACTTATGATGTTAGTACTGAGAATTTGGTATTGGAGCAACTAATAATCCCTTATTGATATTTTTCTTTATTCTAAAGGCTTGCTTGCTAGATATTGTATTAATATTGTAAGGAGAAATTATGTCTTGGTCACTAATGGGAGTGAAAGGGTTAAATGGAATTGAATTTCCCTTGGGCTTAGAGGTGGTTTAGATGTTACACTTCTTGTGATGAGTGATTGTCTTCCACAAAAATTGCTTGAAATTTATCAGGAAATTTTGAATTTCCAACCCCTTCAAATTTCAGTTTGTTCTCTCAGGAACTCTTAGATTAACAAGTACCTGGACATTTACTTGTCTTTCAGAGTTCAATGAATTCAGCAAACAACCTTGCAGGAGGTGACAAAATAGAAGAGGATCAAACTTTGTCAGCTGCATGTCTACTTGTGTGTGAGTGGGCAAACAAACTTCTTGGTCGAGTGTTCAGCACTCTCATTGAATTGGCTAAGTTTCTTGTTAGTGGCAGTTATGTCTCCAGTAAATCCATGGCGGCATATGTTGTACTGTCTGATCTTAATACTCCTCAAATGGGCCACTCATCAGTGTCATTGATTGCACCTTTAAAGCAAGTGGAGGAGCAACTGGTGCTGACACATAAACGGCGACAATCACAACAGTTACCTAAAAAAATACCTCAACGACAACAGCAAAAGCAGATTCAACAAATTCCTGTAAACCCTATGTTACCACAAGGACAAGCTTTGTGTAGTGCTCCACAACTGCCTCTTAATTTTAAGACACTGGTAAGTCCTTTTTCATTGTTGATGTACATTACAGTTAAGTATATTTAGTGTAGATCACTGATAAACTGCGGATAAGCAAGAAAAAAAGGGGTATCCTGATGAAAAAGTTTCTTCTCCTGTTCTCCATAACAATTCACGTTATCGCCTGGTTATATATATTAGTTGGATATTTTTGTATAAATAATAGGAGATTGAGTGAATTCTACTCAAGGAAAAGGAAAGTATCAATCATAAAAACACAATCTATTTTTTCACACCTGTCATCTATTCCACAGCCCTGTTTAGTTGTTGAGGAGAAACTGAGAAATTGCAAGATCTAGGTGATACTTAGAATGTTGATAGGAATGTACATGAAAAAATTACTTGCATCTGATTGGCTGAATGCTTGTGCATTCTCATATAACACAAGTGCAAAGTTGTAACACAAGTGCAGATTACAAATAGCGTGCACATTTTCAAAATTTTGTCTATCTTGACTCTTAGTGATAATTTCTCCTGCAATTTGGCGTAGCAAGGACATGTAAATTTTTCAAAGGCAACAAAATTGCATGAGCCCATCAAATTGCACTTGAAATCATGTTATTACCTATACTAATAATCGTAAACCAGTAAACTACCACTTGAAGCTGCTGAAACACTTTTGTGTCATTTTTTAGGTCAGTATATCAAGTCAGCAGAAGCCAGTACACATTCAGCCCAAACCGATACAGCCGTCACTTCAAAGCCCCCCTGCTCAAATGGGACAGTTTTATCAGCAACAGCAACCTGGTGGCAACCCAACCACCCCTCCCAGTGGCTATCCAACCAAGATTAGACCTATTACTCCATCCATGATATCCCCCACCACACCCATTCAACCTGCTGGGCCCCAGATAACATCACCTTTTCAGTCATCTCCAAAGTTCAACACCCCAGGCACACCTCAAAATCGTCCAGTTACTCCCAGCTCTGCGAGTGCAACTGCAAGGCACACTCCAAACTCAGCTGAGCCAACTCGCTTTCTTTTCACACCTATTCCGAATAGTTCCCAAGAGCAGAGGGTCACCAGGGGAGAAACAAGTCCTCCTACATTGCGGCCAACTGCCACCCATCCCAGCCAGTTGTTGAATGGAGACTGGTCCCAGTCACAGATGGGAGTAAATGATGTGCCAATGTCACCAAGTAAACAACCACGTCTAATAAATCAGAATGCACCCTCCACTCCAACATCCAATCGCAGACCTGGTTCATTTGCTTACCCCTTACCATCACCAAGGACACCGCAGCGCATTGCACCACAGCAGTTTGTTACTTCCCCAACAATGGCCTCTCCAGGGTGTGGTCGGCAGCTGAACCCCATCTCTCCCAATGTCACACAGCGGGGACAAGAATTTATGCTTCCTCTAGGGATCAACAATGCAGAGAATGTGGCTCAAACAGGCTTCACACAGAGTGTGAACATGACAAGTCCTCCATCATCTGATGGAGATGGGCATATGTCTCAGCAACAGTCAAAGCAGGGGTAGGTAGTGCAATGACTGCTGTTCATTTGTATCTGAATAAATTTAGCCCATGAGCTAGCTCATTGGAAATGACGCAGTTGCGTTTCAACTTGCTTAACCCTTAAACCTCAAGAGTGACTAGCTTCTAATTTCTCCTTACAATATCACCCCTAAGTCAAACATGAAGGTCATGAGAATAAATGAAACGATCACCAACTTAAGAAGCTCTTGATTGTTAAACAAATTCTCCTCATCAGCATTTCACAAAATGAAAAGAGAATAGTATGGAGAATATGCATATTGATCTTGGGTTATTAAGGATGAATAACAACTGGTGTGAAGAAAAATTCACCATGAAAGTTAACTTTCAGTCATCACACTTAAGTTGGAAACCCAACATAGTTGTAATAGGCTGCTAACAGAATACAGTCTCTTTACAGGATAACCACTTTGTCAGTAAAAATGCCAATGTGTACCGTTTTTTTCACTCTGAATTTTTTTGTTTTTCTTGGACATTTTGTAGAAGTTCAGGGATTATTGCAAAGTCATGCAGATACAGTAGTGCAGCAGATAATGGACACATTTCACAGGCTCCTATCATGCAGACACTGGATTATTCACCAGAACTGGAGTCAATCTGTAACCAAGCCACAAGCTCTTCAGGGCAGATGCCCCCACCTTCATATCAACGAAGCCAGTCAGTTCCCCCTTTAACACAGCATGCACTAGCAGATCAAAGATTTCATCCCTTAACTCCACAGAATAACCCGCGCCCACGTCACCTGACTCCGTCACCCATGGAGACACAGTCAAATCAACATCTGAATGGGTTAAAGGAACTTCGCAACAGAGTTCTCCATGGTGATGTCAATAACAATGGGTCTCGGCCATCACAGGAAAGTGCTTTTTCTGCACGAAGAAACCTCACACCTATGCTCAATGCTGAACAATCAAATGTAACTGCTTCAAACTGGGGCGTGTCCCAAGTGAGGACAAACAACAACCCCAGGGGTGCAGAGGACCATGAAATGACAATACTCGATGCAGGCTTGACATTTGCAGATCTCAATCATGAAAATGATGAGACCTTGTCTGATCTGAATACACTGGATGATGCTACAACAGAAGCAGTATTAAGGAACATTTGTAATAATACATCAGGGGTGTGGCCAACTAGTGATGTCCATGCATGGGGAGGGTCACAGGCACTGGAGATTATGGATTAAGAAAAAATGCGTCATTTTTTCTTGGTAAAAACCTGGATACAAGCTTATTTATATATATACATATATAAATAGATATGAAAAAAGACTCAATACCATTTAATTCCTATTTGCGGGCTGGATTTATTAAAACACCGTAGTTCGTGTCAATGTTAATTGATCCCTGCTTGTGAGTTTCAGTAATTAAAAAGATTGTTGTCTTTATAGTTATCAGCCTTAGCGACGGTGTGCTAGCGTGGAATAAATAATTTTAAAGTGTAATTTATATTTTCTTACCTGTACCAAGCACTTTTTTACTTTTTCAGTGCGAAATTTTTATGCAAGAGTACATTAAAGAATGAAAAATTTATTTTATTGACGTTTGCCATCACTCTCTTATAACGTATTGCCTATGACACCTGGGCCGTTTGTGTTAATTGCCGCAAGTTCTGACGCCAGTGAATCATGAGAAACTACTCAGGTCGTGCGCTCGCTCTCTACGTCGTGACCGAGAGCCAAACGTCTTCTTGTCCTGCCTGACCTTACTTTTTCAATAAGGATTTTATCGTACGACCTTCGCTCTCTTTTTCTTCTCTTTTTCTAATCTCGTAGCACGAGGGACTGTAAAACTTCTTCCGGCCCTGCGAGTGCCATCGTATGTGGCCCTCAAACTGGTACAAGTGGAGCACGCGTGGAGCCGAACGGGTTGCATGATGACATGCCGCTCCCATTACATTAACCATCGAATAAGGAATTTATCATTCCACCTCTTTTATTTTCTAGCATTTTAGCTTTACTCGTGCTGATTTATCTCAAAGTGTACACGAAATCATATGATAACCAGCTTAACAGTCGATTCGCCACGACAACAAACTCGCCACCGGTGGTGATTTGACTTAAACGGTATGTGAAGCCTGTTGTATGAAACTTACATCAAATGGAAGCCAAGGTGTAGAAGTATTTTGCAGAAAGAGAAAAAGACTCAGAAGTAATGTGTAACCTCTTCATTATGGAACATTATCCGTTAAATGAAATGAAATGTGTTGATATCTCGAAGACTACGATCAGTTTGCGCAGGGCGAAATCAGTGATTTTCGCCTCGAATCTCATACCCTTAGATTTCGCTCCTCCGTGAGTGATGCATAACTTAGCTTCACATGTGAAACGCATCGCACACATCGCTTGGATAAGAAATACCGACTGCGTCATGTGTGGGGATTGGGTAAGAGGAGTTGTAAATGTAGAGACCGGTTATCGTTCACCGTTTACGCAATATCAGAATGCATTTTCTCCATAATGTTCTCCGTGCATTTCCAAGGTGCTAACAAGGAGAACTTGTTTAAGAATCAAGAGCTTCTTAGTTGGTGATCATTTCCGTCATTTTCGTCTGGTTTAGGGGTGACTAGAGCAATAAGATGCTAGTCGATTCTTATTGTCAAAAAGTTGAAAACTGTTGTAGATCCGAAAAGAGCAAACAAGAAAAAAATCACTTTAGGTGGTAACGTGAAGGCCAATCTATTGATACATCATTAATTATTTAATAGTTAATGCACACTGATGAGTCAACGTCTCAACAAAGATCAGTAGTCCCATCAGTACTTTCAACCACAAAGATACTTGAAAATAGTTGTGAACACAACACTCATCAAAGAATTTAGTTTTACACTGAAAAACATTTCAAAGACTGATGATTTAGTTCTAAAACTATATCACGGACAAGGAATTCTTAAATAGTTTAATATGTAATGCAATTTTACTTCATTCCCTCAACAGAATTAACCAACACAATTTTCCTCTATCTCAAGGTATGCGGCCATTACGTTCATATTTTTCTTAATTCCAAAATTAGCTCCTGCTATTATGAAGGACTTAAAATCCTTCTTAAATAAATTTATATTTTACTTGTTTTAAAACGTAGCGCTGTTATATACAAATACCAAAAATAAAATAAAAACCAATAATTCGAAGAGTTATATGTATGTGATAGAAAAAAATTGGAATGACCTAACTGGTTTGGAAGCAACAAAAAAATTGGTATCAAAAATAATAAATAGTATGTCATTTAATTTCATATGGAAAAGCTTGTTATAATCCAGTGTTGGATAACTATGAAAAAAATACATGTTTTTGAGTCCAGTTTCACGAGGTGAAATATGACATGTTTGCACGAGGATAAAACGCCATGAAACCTATAGCAAACCCGATGTAATCAAATCATCCAATCAGAGCAAAAGATAAATACCACTTTAGCCAACCAGAACTCAAAGTAAGTTCGTAGTCTCAAGCGCGGAATAACACGAGCGACAAGACGCAGTTGTTTTAAATCACCTCACTCTGGTCAAGAAAGAGGTACGATTTTTCTGGATCATTAAGGGAGACCAGCAAGGCAAAATCTTGTAAACTGCTCTAACTGAAACAAATTCTTTCTTTTAGTATTTTCTGGATACATACGCTTTTTACCTCACCGGTAAGGAAGAAGTCAGCGAAATAAAAGGGAGAATTGAGGAGCATGTCCAAACGCATCCCATCCTTCCTATATATTTTGGATTAGAGTAAATTGAAATACCTACATTGAAATATACATGACTTAGCACTAACTTTCCTTTCTATATCTTGCCAATAAATATCTCAATTTTGCCTAAAATATTTAACATTTTCACAGAAAAGCTTCAAAATCCAGAGAAAGAGACGAGCATAAATTTTTCAGTACTCACAGGGAAAACGACAGCCCATTTATACTCTCCATCCTCTCAGTTTGTTTGTCATTTGTTACAGCCTCTGGTCAAACTATTGTTTGATTACTTGAGCACCTATATTCCAAATAGTGTGTGGATTGTTCACAGTAGCACAACCAACCCCTAATACTTTTGAAATAATATCAGGAGCCAATCATTATTTATCGCCCGGGGAGGGGTCAGAGGATTTAAGCCGTGTCACGAAAAAATTGACGCGATTTCATTACCGCCCCACCCCTGTAAGGCTCTGTGATGTTCTTATGGTCTCCAGTCAATTTCTAAGGTCCACCCTTTATACTCTGTTGGCGACGACTGATCCCCCCTCTCTCTCCCCTGAAAACTATGTGTGCCCCCCCCTCAGGCAATAAATGATGACTGGATCCTAAACTATTCCATTAACTGTAAATTCTATGCACATTTTATCGATAATATGCTCGAAAATAAGAAAAAAAACAAACTGATTAGAATCTCTTGTGATTGGTTACCATGACTACAGCAACATTTCAGAAAGTAATTGCTACAAATTTTTAACAAATATAAATCATTATTAATTTTTTATATTTATAATAAATTAAGCAAGCTAGAACTACTCTTCATACTAATTTATAATTGTATTGTGTGTAACGAGGTTCTGTTGGTCCATCGGTCACTGTACAAAATTTCACCCCACTAGGGAGGTCAGGGGGTTGACGTGCAAATATTACTCTGATGTCTGTATGAAGATACAATCTGCCAGATTTGGAGCTTACAAATCTGAAATAAATAAAAAAGAGCTCTCTTTTTAATACATAATGTTGTGCTACTTTTAACAAGGGATTATAGTTGTCTTGTTCGAACAAAGTTCAAAAAGAATATGGAAAAAGTGAAAAGACCAAAGTAACAGTCCAGGTTTAAGTTTCATGTAATAAGCTAAATTACATGTGCCACTTTATGATTGCTTCTTACTTATGACCTATTGGGGGACAGACCCATACATAACATCTCCATCATTCTTTGCTCCTTTCTCGAATAAAACAAACAGACTCCATGTTGCCATGGGTCTGTGCAGTAATAAATCACAGAAGATCTAAAGTGTGGTAAGAAAATCAGTGAAACTTAAGGCTGTGCCTCATGTACCACATTCTTGTTCTTACCACATTTTGACATCATCTGTGATCCATTACTAAACACAGATGCACGACCACCTGGGATCTATTTGGTAAGTTATTTACTTGGTTAGGACACTCTACAGGGATTGTTAAATGAAGACTTGTCAGATGGCAAATTGTGCACAGTTTGGTACAACCATAAAATCTTATCTGAGGGGAGTGCCAAAAGCAAGAATATATTTTTTTTAGAAGTCACATCATGATACAGAAACCTACCTAAACCATGCTATTCTGGGTAAAATAGAAACCAACAATTTACCTAGTACTACATGTTAAACTCTATCTCCTGTAACATCCCTTATTTATACTTTGTATCTGTCCTAGAATCTGAAGGTCTCTCATGCCACATTGTAACAAAAAAAGAAAACTAACCTCAAGTGTATGAGATAGTGTAAGGAATTACGACCCTGTAACAATGGTAACAATACAAAAAATATCAACTCAACATCAGCTTATTCTGCACTCCTTCACCTAAAGCTACAATGAAATAATTACAAATAAGCCAACACTCAGTGTCTCAGGTTCAAAAATACTCCAAAAATGCATCAGTCACATTTAGATCTATCCATTGTCACTTTTGAAATAGCGATTGCCACTTCAGAGTGGGTATTGCAACTCCAAAGTTGAGAATCAAAAAAGTAGGGAGAAGAGTCACTTCAAGGGTGTGAATCTCTAGTTAAAAGAAGTGTAGAGACAAAAAGGCAAATTATTAGTTCAAAGTGGTGATTGCCACTTCAAAAAGTGCCAGTTACAAGCACATGACCATCTCCTCCCAACCCCTCCTTGCAATGTACGTACCACTACAGAGCAAAGGCTGTACGCACCTCAGTTGATTGACAAGTGTGTCTCCACACAGAAAACGTTCTCTGACGCAGAAATGTTTGAGATCTGGGAGGCATATCACTGAAGTCAAAGAGTACTACAAACATTTTCACCACAGTCTTGTTTGGGTTGAACAGAGTCTGAAGTCAAATCAAACAAGAATTAATAAGTCACCATCACTCACCCCAAGAAACAGAGAAAACTGCTGCCCTAAAATGCCATGTCATTTCCTTGGAGGTTTTATTCCTTTCAAAGCAGAGCAACGGAAGGGCATTGCAACCAAAATTTTCCTATATGTTGCTTCGATAATTTCAAAACTTCAAAACACCTTTTCTGTACGCATTACAGTACTATGGCAACATGACAACCTTATAAAATCACCTTCAATATTAGTTTTACGCTCTTGAAAATATAAGATCAGTTTCTGAATCAGTGGCCTCTGAATTTCTTTATTTATTATAAGCTTCCTGCAATCATCATATCAAAGTTTCAACAGGAAAACTCAATTGCACAGCCAGTTAATTGTAGATGTTTAAGCGAACAAGCATCTGAACAATCAACTAACAGATCCAACATAGCAAGATATATTAATTCATTCACATCAACATGTAAATTCCAGAGACTACAATTGTAAGAAATTGTTATTGTCAAACATTTTGTCTTACCAGCTGTACAGTTCCCTTGTTGGGTATGTGATAACCTTTGTGGCTAATACTTGGATCACTTAAACTTATGTACCCCTGCAATACAAAAACAAACTGCATCCAATTCTCGCTCTTTGTCATAAGCAGGTAAGAATATAGTTACCTTTTAAACAAATTTTGCACATGTAAAATCATCATTTTATTTGTGAGGTGCTGTATCTAATTTTTCTGTGAAATTAATTTCATAAAATTTTACAGAACTGTTCCCCTAAACTAAACTAATTTAGCATCTACCAGTTAAAACCAAAAAACATGTTCTGACCATTTCTCTAGTACATGCAATCAAATGGCTCTTGCAACCTTCTTAAAAAAAAGAAAAACAAGATGATCATTTTTTGTCAAGATTTTCTAATCAAAGTGGCTCCTGTTCTAGTTACTGTCCAATGTAATGATATTTTTTGCACAACTGTAAGTCTGTGAATTCTTTTTTTGGGAAAAAGCTTGAAAATCAAGTCCAGCAATAATGAAGCATAGCAGAACTAGATTGGTGCAAATACTCACCAAATAAGGAGAAGGAGCATTGTCATCAGAAAGGCTAAAGAAAGAAGCTTTCACAGGCAGCTTGACATGAGCAGGACAGAAACTTCCACTGGCACCTAACTCTGCGGTAAAACCCTGCAGTAATACATGTACAAGAAAAAAATCAGGTCAGATTTCCTCAGTCTGTGAGTCAAATGTAATGTACTGTATGACAGTTTTCCTAGTTGTAGTAAGTTTACCTACTATACTCTCTATAAAAAGTATGTTAAATTCAAAAGGAAAGTCACACAGCTATTACCAAAATACAAAACAAGATGTAAATAGTACTGGCTTGAGTATAGGATTTGTTCAGCCTATTAACACAGTTGTTTTATATCCTGGCTAAGTTCAGGCTAAACGCAGGATAACACAAACCAAAGCTTGTACGCATTCAAGCAAATCAAGGCTAAGAGTTATCTTGAGTCCTTACTTGTAAAATGTGCTTTGAATGAGTCTTCCTCAAATAGTTATAATTATAATAATATCAACTACTGGTAGTGATGAATGAAATATTAATTCTGTAACAGACCATAATCTTAAGGAACATTTCACATTATGTCCAGGAGAAAATTACCTCAACAGTTCCCAGTGGCTCCATTCTACCATTCAACACAGATTCCTACATAAAAAAAGTGTAGTTTTGATAGCCATTGATTTTCAATTTTGTATCTGATTAGTTTTCTAGAAAATATCAGTATTTTATTATTACATTTTATTGATGTTCAAATACGTTATTCAACCAGTTATTTTTTAACATGATACTTACAAACTATGGCACAAAATTATTATTAATTTTAAGATGGTTGCTTACCTCAAAGTTTCCCAAGAGACTCTGGGTTGTGGAAGCAGGTGCACTTTTGCTAAGTATGGATGTTAGGTCTTTTGAACTTGAGTTGTTTGAAAATCCACTAAACAGAACAGAATGATCATGCACATGTCAAAAATGCATGAAAATTGATGATTCCCTTTTCCTCATTATCACAGTAAATGGTTACCATTTGGACATGCGACACATGACAAATGAATGCAAGTGACAAGTCAGAGTACATACCAGAGGTGTATGGGACAAACCTTTCCCCTGTGGGGTGTGAATGGGTGTAGATGGTGTGCACGATCAGGAATTGTCAGAGCAAACTCACTTAGAGAATTTTGCAGCTCATTGTTCTCTCAAAATTAATCTTTAACAACAACTTCTAGTTATGAATGAGTCATTCCATGCATTGCTGAGCTTTTTTAGTACATATAATCATGCACTATATCATTTTGTATCACCATACTACATATTTGCAGGCAATCTTTTTATCTATCAATCACTTACTTGACTTGTTCTCTACAGTCATCCTCAATGTCCAAATCTGTAGCCGATCGACGCAGAGGAGCCTGATGAAAAACAAGCATTAGTCAAACTATGCAACAATCTGCAAGAAAATTTTCGTAATTAGTGACCCTACTCCTTTTTTGCTTGTCCCAGGAATTTGGTGCACTATAAAACAATTCCTAGTTAAAACATTAATGTTGTTCATATCCTTGAACAATTCATATGACTGCAAGGAAAGAATAATGAATACAGTCACATACAACATTCTCAGTCAATACTACCTAACCACAAGTCAAGTAATTTCAATCAGTAATTGCTAACTGAGATAATGCATGAATCAAGAATTATGTTCCCAGTCTGTTACAACAGACATGCCATACTCACTGGACTTGAGGATACCGGAAGACCAGTTCTTGAATTGAAGATGGGAAGAGTACCAGCCCCAACACGCTGAGTCTTAAGTGCTTGGATGACTCCTTTGGGAATATGGATACTTGAAGAGATCTGAGTATCACAACTCTGTTAAAATTTAAGTCCTTTAGTCAGGCAAAGTGCAAGCCACCTCAATTCCGAAAAACTTCACATCTACTCAATCAGTTTCACTAAACAGACAAAGCCTCATAAACAACAGTTTTGCCCCATAACATAACAACTGTTAAAGTGTAGTTAAGGGTGCATGTAAATCTTAAAATCAATTAAAGCAAACAAATACCAACATGTTTTATAGACCCTTAGGAAAGAGCCACACTCCTAGCTTGAAATAGACCACTCGTTTACTTCTTTAGTTTTAGCCAATTTTAGGTATGGTCTCCCTGTTTATAAAGCATCTGAGTCTGACTTGAGTAATATACAGATGTTATAAATTCTGTTCCATTCCTTACCCTTACCATTTACTTCTATTTTAAGCATAAGTAAGCAAACTCCCTAGAGGACTAACCCCTCAGCATGTATGACTGTTTTGAGAAATGACTAAAGGGGGAGAGTTTCCAACAAAACTGTGGTGCTGCATCAGTGGGAGAGTAAAACGGGGTAAATTTAGTATTATCAACTGAGTTCATAATGTAAATTGGCCACCATAAAGAGTTTCAAAGCTGATGTTTCAAGTGTTAGCCCTTCATCATTTGCTCTGATGAAGGGCTAATGCTTGAAATGTCAGCTTTGAAACTCTTAACAGTGGCCAATTTACATGATCAACTCAGCTGATAATACTAAATTGCCCTGTTTATAGAAAGATGGTCAGAAAAAAGGACAAAAGGGCACAAGACAATCTTGAAAGGTCATCTGGCTATCAGGTAATCAATGAATTTTAACGAGTCAAATAAATAAATATTAACTCAATTCATGTATTAGAATAAACTAAGGTTTTGGGAACTTCCAAAGGCACATTTTGCTGTCATGTGTTGCTTTAAATAGCCCCTATCTTCTCCAACTTTCGGTAACTGGCTTTGAAAACTTGGGATGCTACAAACACTTACCTTTTTTGTTTCTATGTTGTGAGTGGGTTCGTGTATTTTATTTAAGTCATATTGTTTTGTTTGTGCCTGTAGAGACATTCCTGGTGTTCCTTCACTAAGACTTCTAATATTCAAAAAGCGCTTTTTCAAGCTTTCCTGTGACATCTTTGGGGAAATCAATACTTTCTGGTCAGAGTTTCTTTCTATCTGATCATCAAAAGTTCTGCTGGTTGAGGGATTTGTGACGTCCAAACGGTTTTGTTTATTTGTACGATTATGTCCATTTAATGTCTGTGAATGGTTATTAGTTTCAAGCTCTTTCATGCATGATTTCTTCTTCAAGGGAGAAGTGAACAAGTCATCACTTAAGTCTGAGCCCTGCAGTCCATTTTTGTGCACTTTATGACCAGCACTGAGTTGATCGATCTTTGATGCCAGGATTTCATCCGTAAAATTAAATATGTCACATCTTGGTAGTGAATGAACACTGACTTGCAATGCTCTGTTGCTATGGAGATTTGCCAAAGGAAACACATGCAGATCAGGATGTTTAAGAAAGCTAGTTGATGAGGATTCCTCTCCAGTTTCAGATATTCTGTAGATAGCAAAAAAACACTTTGATGTATGCACAATTACCGTATTTATTCGCCTATAAGCCAATCTCGGCTATAAGCCGAGACCCTAAACTTTTTCATGTCAGCAGCTGTTGCATTGAAATAAAAAATAAACACAAAACATTCGGCTATAAGCCGAAACCTAATAATTGCAAAGTACTCCACGCGTGTCGTTAACTGAGATGAATTAACATAAACCGAAAACAAAAGGAGCTTCCCTCTCGGGAAACATGCAACCAAAAAGTAGGTTATGAATAAACATAGATCATTCTAGATCGCTAGAGATTACGATCAGCTGATATCTGTCAGATCGTGTTGCAATGTTTACACAAACCGTGGGAATGACCGCTTCTGATTGGCCAGTTTTTCATGTTGTCAAATTTCGAATCTTGTTAAGCACCCGTAAATTTTTTTTGGCGAAAATACTCGGCTATAAGCCGAACCCCCTACCTTGGCGAGAATTTACCTGTTCTCAGTTTAATTTGTTGGAAAAATCGCTCGGCTTATAGGCGAATAAATACGGTAAGTTGACTTAAATTTCTTTGTTGTTTAGTGGCTGGACACCTGTTTGAGATTTCACCCTCATAACAAAGGAGTTTGCGCCATGTGATAAAAACAGAGTTTTCATTGAGAAATGTACTAGTATATGTGCCCCTCCACTGGAAAACATGCACTAAGATGAATGCATGGTAACCACAAAATGACACACTGAACGATGGGCAGTGAGTGAAATGACACAGCTGCTTCTGAGTGCTGTGTCCAATGGAACAACTAATAAAAATATTTCTTTTGTATATATGGCATGATAAAAACAAAGGTGCATGTCAAGAGGAACAGTACCAAGTTTGTTGGGTAAAGTGGCTTTCTCATGGCGTTATTTGGGACGATGAAACTATTTAGGAAAAAAGTTTTAATCTTGTAGTAGATTAAACATTTGATTTAAGTTTCACCAACCTGTAAATGATTTTAGAAGGAAGGGAGCCTTTACTTCTGCTTAACCAGGCACTCAGCTGTGAGAAATGAATGTGTGACCTTATGGCCTGCATGAGCATGCTACCACTACGGCCATGAACAACATCTGACCTGTTATAAAAAAATGAATGACTAATTACTTTTTTTGCCTTCCCATGCTCAATTGAATAACATCACTCAGTATTCACCATCCTTCTTATACTAGGCAAAAAACAAACACTTTGAAAACTACTGATCCTTGCAGTATGTAGCTGGTTTGTGTGATATCAATTTGCTAAACAGACTAATTCACCAATCTGTATCAGAGAGGTAGAGCACCATACTTTGAAATCTGAAGGTGTTAGGATTGCAATTCTCAAGGGGACTGAAAATTTTTTTTGGCGCATGTTCAAGACAAGTGGATAAAATGTTTACTATATCTGAAGACAAAGCCCAAGGCCTCGTATCTTCATCTACTTGTGAAAGAAAACACCCCAGAGGTGAAAGAGTTAACATGATCATAATTATGTAACTTTTAATTGAGTAACAAATAAAGAACTAATAATAAGGAGATTTATATTGTGTTATTAAAAATAACAACAATCAATCATTGATTTTATCAGTGCACAGGTAGTTTAGAGAAGAGAATTTGTCTTTCCTTAATTGATAGTTTCATTTGCTTTGAATCCAAAACTTTTTCCCCTCTTTTTTTTTTAACTACATGCCATAGTACACAGATGCTTCTACATGTAGGTTAATAATTATTAATGCTTCTAAAGTTACATAATTAAACATCACATTACGACCAGCAAGCTACTTACTCATTCACTACTTCCACTGTCCATCTTTCCAGTAAAATCAAACTATTCTGAGAAGGTTCTTCTATCAAAACACTTATCACCAGAGGAAAGCTGTTCTCCCATAAAGCATTCATCTTTTCTTTTCTTTCACATACTTTCTGGCACTGCACCAAAAATCAAAGACAGGAAAGAGTTTGCCATTAGATTTAATTTTTAATTTATTGTAAAACTGATATTGCTACAAATGATCAAGAGAAAACAGAGTGCAGCTCACTTAATCTAAGTGAACATCTTAACACAGCCACTAGGTGCAGTTAGACCCATCCTTTTTGATATCTTTATTCGCAGACACTTCCAGTAATGAACATGAAATCTACACATAACACAGTCAACTCTCTCAGCCAACCATATTTAGAGCAGGAAAAAGAGGTCCCTTTGAGGATATCGTAGCTTTAGGAGAAAATCAATATTAAAAGACAAAAAACAGAGCAAATCCACCAATTATCTATTATTTCACTATTAACTGTACAAGTATACAGTTTCTCTGAGTAAAACATGCATTAGTCATTGTTGGCTTTTGCAACATGCACCTTTTCACTTCAAAATGTGTTACTGCTGAAAATACTTGAAAGCTGGTCACCTCAGAAGACTTTCAACAAAATTGCTAAATGATAGAGACAATATACATCCTTACAGTGATTGCTTTTAAAGGTCAAACAGGTCAAGTAAAAGCAGGAGTTTTTGAAACAGTACTAGACTGAGAAACAAAATGAATGTTTACAATAAGGATGCTTGAAGGATTAACTGTTGCTTAAAAGACTGGTCAATGAAGAGAGAGTCAACTGCAATTACTTAATCTTCTCTCATCCAACATGCACCTGTATTTAAAGGATGCCTCCGTTTAGGGGACACTTTTTGTGGTACTGAGGCTGTACTTTCAATAAAAGCCCCACTACAATGGTTGACTTACACTATAGTTTCCTTTCTGGTCACAGACATGAGGCACAACATTGAAAAAGGACAAACAATGAGGTCCTTCCACTCTGCCTTTCTCTGAACACTGTGGTGTACGCCCCTCCAGTATAAGCATGCCAATGTGCACAAAGAACTCTCTTGCCTGCATCTCACACTCCATTTCCTCAGCAGAAATCTCACTTTCTGCTCCTGTGAGAACTTGACATTAAACAAATTTGGAAAAAACTTTAGATGAGTATTTTCTCTTAATAACATTATATCCCAATTGAACCTTCTAATAAACCTTTGCCCTAAAAAAGGGCTAATGCTCCAACTGGCAGTATACCAAATTTAAGTTTGTCAATGTCCTATAACTAATTAACGGTTAACAGGTTTTTTATTTTCCTTTTGATACAGGCTTCTCACAGCTACAAATTATTAAGTCAAGTATACAGCAATAATAGAACTAAGATCATACCTCCATTAGACCTTGCCATGTTATGTAACTTAACAAAATAAACAAAATCAAAAGCCTTTGTATATTTGAACCTAGGTTCAAATGCAGTGAACCATTTATTAAAAACACTAATAAATTTGACCTTTGTACCAAAACAATGATCATGCTTTAACTAAACATCTCAGAGGACTACCTCTCTATATTCTTACAAAATGAAAACAATAAAAAAATTAAAAAAACATATTATTAAGAAATGTGAAAGAATCCAAGACCAGAAGGGTACTTTCTATTCCTTCCCATGAGGTCATAGTCTATCAATACCCAATTCATGATGCAAGGGAGAAATTTTGTACTTTCATGCCCTGAAAACATTTCCAGAAAAGCTCGTTGATGTGTCCTGTGCTAAGACTCAAGTTTAATGTTTCAATAGAGGGTGCATACTAAAAGATGAAGATCAGATATCCTAAAAATGGCTTTAATCTTGGGCCCTAAAATGTTGATAGGTACATTTCTAAGATGGAGAACAACTAGAGTGCAAATTTCTCTTTGTGTCACATTTCATTTTAAATTGCCCAATCGTGATTCAAACTTTTTATTGTTGTTACCACATGCAAGTTCCTTTGGCTACGATAGATGAATACTGTGTTCCTTTTGTTAAAAAAAAAAAAACAAAAAAAAAACCAATAATAATAACAAGTCGTTCTGGACAAGGTTCTTAAGACAACCGAAACATGAAAGCTTTATTTATTGCACAGCCCTCAAAAACCTTACGCTGAGGTTTATACCAGACAACAATCATGCATTTTATATGACGAAGAATATTTCAGTTACAAAGGATAGCATGTATTGCTAGATTTACATAACAAAGTTCACACTGTATATTCCAGTGAAGTGTGCAACACAGGAAATTTACTAGTAACTCTTTCTATGTGATGGACGATTCAAATTACAGCTCCATATAATGGTTATTGTAAAGAACTGTCCTACTGATAGCGAACATAACTTCGTGAAGTAATGAATAACTTCGGCTTTGTTGAAAAATCATCAGAGGCTCAACTAAACGAAAGATTAGTTTTCACTGAAGGTCGAATGCCGAGGCGAATCGTGCCAACCAATTAAGTACTACTCGAACTTAATTCATAAACAGAGCTATTTCAAACGAGAATTCTAATTTAAAATTTATCAAAACAGCAAATCTCGACCGCACAACTTTCATTTCAAAACACGTCAGCAATTTGCTTTAAAATATAGGAATACCTTCACAAACTTACCTTCACTTGGCTTCATAATTTTTCTTCTCGCAAAGTTAACTAAAGTAAGGTAATCATCCTTGTAATCTTACGGGCGAAAGTACGGCTAAATACACTCTTACTTATTTATACTAGCGAAGGAAATGACATAAATTGCGGAATCGGCGACAAGAGAAAAACTTTTCTGTTTTGCGCTCGAATATCATAGAGCCAGACAACTGATTCTAGAGGAGTTATGAAATCTGATTGGTTCGCGTCACTGAGTAGATTCTGTCATCAATAACGAGTTCACGTGCCGGAAGTGAAGTTTGAAAGGCTGCTAAAAATAGCTACACGTGCAATCCCTGAGGTCTTGCCTTGTTGCCCGACAAAATAAATAACTAAAACAAATATCTCATTTTACATCTGTCACGACGATTGCCTTGAAAGATATGAGATTCACGAAAACATCAACAGCAAGATCGGTGAATAAATTCCAAAGAGTGATTGCGTTACCACGGTATATTCAGTCCGGATATCCTCTACTTCATTTCAGTTTAAGGCTCTGAACTTATGCAGTACAGGTATAAGGGTAATTCTATGAGAGCTGAAATTTTAACCGTTGACCCTTCGTCGCCGAAACGTCAGCTTAAGGAACTACTTACGGTGACCAATTCTCTTGTGTTACCCCCACCAACGTAGGCCTGCAGTTTGTTTAGAGACTTGTCCTTGTTCTAATAGCGTTGCTTAGCTACAGTCGCATTGAAGCAAGGGCCTCTCTTCGGCTTATACTCGTCACGAGTATCTTTGAGTTACCGAGTACTCGGTCAAATGCAAGTCACGTTAATTTCACAACAATCTTCTTAACTTTCCTTCCTTCAATTAATCTATAGCCGTGGTTACATACACCTTGGGTTTGGGGCCTTACGGAGGATAAATGGCTTGGGTTTGGTTAAGCTCAGGTTTCATGTTGCCCTTGGGGATGCGGTTACAGAGTGAAAGACTCCCTGCAGGGGTAATCTCTCATATACCGGGTTCTGAAATAACTAATAATTAACAGATAGGTGTAGCAGGAGAGTAAAATGAGTGGGTACGGAGGATCAGTCAACAGAGGACTATGGGGTACAGAGGACCAGAGGAACAGTGAGACCAGAGGAACAGTGGGCACAGAGGACCAGTGGGTACAGAGGGGCAGAGGAACAGTGGGAACAGAGGAACAGTGGGCACAGAGGACCAGAGGAACAGTGGGTACAGAGGAACTTTTTAACAAATTCCTAGACAAGCACCCACAGAAGGCTCGACTCTGCCAGGAACACCATATTGATCCAGAGGATGATAATATTGATTTGGCCTAGGTGCCAGAACACAAAGCTTTTGTCTATTGTAAAACTGCTTTGCCATTCTCTACATGTAGTTTAGGATCTGAGAATTTGGTGGCCAATCAAACTCAATCCCTTAGTTGATAATTTGTGTGAATTTTGAATGCTTTGGTGTTATGGGCATTCATATTACTCCCACGAGGAGTGAAAGGGTCAAATCATAAGGTTATGGAATACCTACTAGGAAGATTTTTCTGTGAGAGGGAACATTTATTACCCTCTGCTACCTTAGACAAAAATTTTCACTGAGAACTTATAGGCTCCTGTTGTAACTTTGAATTCTCTCAGGGAAATCCTGGCTACAGATTGCAATGGCACATACAAACAATAGAGATGAGTGTCATAAAGTGATCATTCTATAAGAAGTTACCAGCTGATATATAACAATTCTAAAGTGTGTCAATTTGAAATATTCAAGGAGAAAAGTATGATTTAAGTTCTGGTTAGGGATTTTGTCATAAAAACGAGAAAGCTTTTAATTATTATATAATTTGGTTAGTAATAAGGAATAGCTTTGTTTGTGGTCAAATAAATTGTCTGTTAAGTGGAAAAGGTATAGCTAAGTTGCTTTGATTGGAACAAGGTGGAAGTTTGTAGCATCCTTATTGATTATATAATAAAACATATTTTACAACAAGTCTGAAAAAACTTCAACACTTAAACTTTAGGGGAATATGATGCGGTAACTAGAAAAGCTTAATATTTTTCACATTTTGCATAGGGAAAAAATTTTGCCCTACACCTAAACTCAGCCTTTTAGACTTGTGACTGAAAGGAAAAAAACATTAAATAATATTCTGACAGTACAGAAACACAAGGTTCAGAGTTGAAAAATGATTTGCTACCTTATATGAATAACTTTAAATACAGCCATAGGATTTCAACAATTTTGGGTGTCTTCTGGCACTGTCCCAACTGGTGCCTTTATGTCTTCTGTTCCCACTTTTTTCTCTGGTCCTCTGTACCCACTGGTCCTCTGATCCCACTGTTCCTCTGATCCTACTGTTCCTCTGGTCCTCTGTACCCACTGGTCCTCTGTCCCCACTGGTCCTCTGGTCCTCTGTTCCAACTGTTCTTCTGGTCCTCTGTACCCACTGGTCCTCTATACCCACTGGTCCTCTGTACCCACTGGTCCTCTGTACCCACTGTTCCCCTGGTCCTCTGTTCCCACTGTTCCTCTGATCCTCTGTACCCTCTGCTCCTCTGTACCCACTGGTCCTCTGTTCCCACTGTTCCTCTGGTCTTCTGGTCCTCTGTACTTACTGGTCCTCTGGTTCTCTGTTCCCACTGTTCTTCTGGTCCTCTATAACCACTGGTCCTCTGGTCCTCTGTACCCACTGGTCCTCTGGTCCTCTGTTCCCACTGTTCCTCTGGTCCTCTGTACCCACTGGTCCTCTGGTCCTCTGTACCCACTGGTCCTCTGATCCTCTGGGCCCACTGTTCCTCTGGTCCTCTGGGCCCACTGTTTCTCTGGTCCTCTGTACCCACTGGTCCTCTGTTCTTACTGTTCCTCTGGTCCTCTGTTCCCACTGGTCCTCTCTACAACCAGTCCTCTCACCCACTGTTCTTCAGGTCCACTGTGCCCACTGGTCCTCTCACCCACTGGTCTTCTGTGCCCTCTGGTCCTCTGTACCTTCTGGCCCTCTGGACCCACTGTTCCTCTGTTCCCACCGGTCTTCTGTTCTCACTGTTCCTCTGGTCCTCTGTACCCACTGGTCCTCTGTTCCTACTGGTCCTCTGTTCCCACTGTTTCTCTGGTCCTCTGTGCCTACTGTTCCACTGGTCCTCTATTCCCACTATTCCTCTGTTCCCACTGTTCCTCTGGTCCTCTGTACTCACTGGTCCACTGTGCGCTCTGTTCACTGACCCTCTGTACCCACTCACTTTACCATTCTGCTATATCTATCAGTTAATTATTAGTTATTTCAGAACCCGCTATATGAGAGACTACCCCTTTTCAGGGTCAAATATAATTAGATATGAGTTCACTGACCTGACAAATTGGCAGGAAAAGTACAGAGCAACATGGATGTTACAAATTGAGATCTATTAAGCTAAATGTCAGTGATTCTCCTGCCTGCTATACGACAGTCCTCCATAAATATAACAGTCCAGCAGTTTTTTGTAAGAAGACACCGAAGAAGGCTAAAAATCAGCCAAGCACATCGGAGGTCACTTCAAAACACTGCAGGCGATTTCCTATATTAGCTACATTCTGCTTTATGATTGGTCAAGCCGCCTCAGGGAGCAGATAAACAGAACTTTTCAGTTCAGGAACTGTCGTGGGAAATTCTTTTGTTCTTTTTGATGTATCTATGGAAATAACCCTAGGGCAGTTTCAGTCCGGGGAAAGCGGTTATGCACAAAAATGTCCTTGCCCATGCGCAAATGCTATTTACCCATGGGTAAAAGGGCTAGTGTAACCACAACCCATATAATTATTATTTTCATTATTGTTGTCATTGTTATTATTATTGTTATTATCATAGATATCATTTACCTTTTCTTTTACCTTAGAATATTTTAGAAATATATATATTTTTGGAGGCTTGAAAATTCTTATTATTATGACAATTTATTATTATCATCGTGATTTATCATTATAGTTATTATGATTATAACTGTTGTCGTAATAAAGATACTTACTGTGCAACACCATTATGGTCCTACAACTTACCAATACTACACAACAGAGAAAAAAAGCGCCTAATAACAGATTCAGATTTCCTTTGCATTTAATATCTCCGAAAGCTACTAGGTTATGTCAGAGATAAATAAAATAAAACTAGCATGCTTTAATTCATACTCACCAAGTACAGCAATCCACTTAAAATACACTTACATTGTGATGAATCATAAAAACTCACTGATTCGTAAACCTAAATTACTTTTAAAGTTAAACTTCAATTTGTCTCAAGTCAGAAGTTCTGATCCTATCTAGTGTGTCATTCCATTTTTGAGGGGATACCAGGTATCTAGTGGAAGGTAACTCAATTGGTGTAGTTCCAGGGTATGTGTTCATCTGAAACTTTATTTGATAGATCAAGTGACCAGTTGTTCAGATAAGTACCTTGTTGTATCCAATTTTGGATGTGTTCAACAGAATGATCAGCAAGTACTATCCTCCTTCGAGCAGCCGATGAGACAAAATCACGCCGTCTCGCAGCTCGGTTAATATCCGCTACTATATATACACCTTCACCTCTGTGAGAAATTCTTAATTGGCGCGTTTGCAAAACTGAAAACTCTTACTTAGAAACCGTAGTTAAGGTTATCTGGTCCACAAATTGAACCATCAGATCTACCTAAAGCTAACAACAAAAATACTTATTCATTGTTTCTACACGTAACCTTAAAACTGAAACTCCCCTATTCACTATGAGCTTCATTTTCTTTGTTGTGGTACCCAGTCCCTTATTGCAACACGTTGTGCAACTGTGGCCCTGAAATTTTTTCCCGGCCTCCCCTGATATGTCTTGGCACTGCGCACGTTTCTCTCTCTTTTGGTCTTGATTCGAAGGCAAAACCATGCCGGTTAGTAGCAGGCGATTCTGCCCCTATTTCGCCCCCAAAAATGCACAGAGAATGTCCAAATAACTACCATAATCTAGTATAATACTTACTTCACTAGTTTCGGGGTTAATATTGTGTATTGTCGCAGTGTTAACACGAGAACAATCATGACTTAGCTCTTCTTTAGAAACTCCACCAGCACTTTCACTTTCAAACAAGCACTATCTCCATGTTTTATGAGAATAGATCTCCTTGAGAAACGTTGGTGTTTGATTTCAGAAAGTATTGGTCGGACCATGTAGTATAGATGGTTGATTGTAGATTAAGATCGGTTATTCGAGATGTCCTTAGGACGAACTGAAAAATCTTCAAAGGGTAAATAGCCTTCTGCAATGAACAATGCTCCTTTCCAAGGCACCAGTATTTCCTATTTATTAACTCTTTTACTTCGTGCATAACAATCATACAAGGAAACGGCGGCTAGCTTGACAACATAAGGGTACAGTTTCTTGTAAAGTACCTTTCATCAGGAAATTTTTAGATTATTAGCTAGTAATTGTTAGTCTGAGTAATTTAGATCCTCGTTCAAGATGGTGAAGTTATCGTGGGAAATGTGCTTAGTTGGTATATGAAGAACTTTTTGTGAAATTTGCAAACTGGGGACAATCAAGGTGCTTGTCAGTAAAGGCATAAGAATCACCGCTAATTTTAATCCTTTGGGCACCTTTTAAAACTATTGGTACTGTCTGTTATTCTGGATCTCACTTTGTGTTATGAATTGGTTCTTTAGTTGTTCAAGGATCTTTTGCATCCCTCTGTTGAGGAAGAGAAACGGAAGCACAAACTCAAACGGCTTGTTCAAAGTCCAAACAGCTACTTCATGGATGTGAAGTGTCCAGGTGAAGTCATTAGCAAGTAGTGATGTAGAGTGATAAATTTATTTCTAAAGGTAACTAGGTAACAGTAGGAAATAAAATGACTGAAGAAGAAGTAAGAGATTGCAATGATCAATGAAATGGTAGTATTTATTCAGAGGTCTCAAGCCTCAAGCAGTGAGTGTGAGACTTGCACAAACAGATTCAATCTCATGCTGAAACTAATATTTCTCAGGCATTAACACTATGGCTGGGAAATGCGTCTTGACAAAAAGGTGTAGCTTGATAATCTTGTGACTTATATACTGTTTTGTTCGGTAAAAAAAATGTGCAGTTGGTTTTAACAATGCATTTACTGGAATCTGAGCCACCAAAGTAATAAAATAGAAATCAGGAGGCTAACCTAAAACAGCACATTTTAAAGGTTTTCATTCCCATCGAACAATGGCAAAAATAAAACTATTAAATCTTAACGTTTTTGTTGGTTGGTGATGTTGAGGTGACCAGTGTTAAATGTCAAATGAAATTTTGGTCTTCAAGCACCTTTTAATGCTCACAAAAAAAGCAGGTCTGGTAACCAGTAGGTTTCTGCTGCCTATTGGTTTCTTATGACAACCTTGTGAAGGAATTGAAAGCTTTATAAAATTGGTATTAAAAAGGTTTGGGAAAATGGACTTTTGTATGTTTGAAAAGCCCTTCAAATGCACTGATTATGTTTCATTTCTTGAATGGTCCAGGTTTCAGAACATGCGCAGTAAACTGTTAACCCCTGACCAAAGTCACAGTATACATCTTTAGGGACTAAATTTCTGTTTTTAGTTGGGGCCCTGTACAGAGTTTAGTAATAATCATCTTATTTTTCCACAGGTTGCTACAAAATCACAACTGTGTTCAGCCATGCCCAGACAGTTGTTCTGTGTGTGTCATGTTCTATGGTGCTCTGTCAGCCTACAGGAGGGAGAGCAAGACTCACAGAAGGTTAGAATGAACATTGAACATTAGCTGTAATTATAGACAGAAATTGTCATCATATGACCTCATGAAAAACATTGATGGAAAAATCCTAAGTTCATGGTTAACCAGGCAAACAGTGCTAAAAAAAAAAAAAAAGCTGCATAACCCTGTCAGATGTAAGCTGAAAGAAGGAAGGAAGAAATACTTTATCCGAGAGAGAGAGAGAGATCATGATGGAAAAAAATGTTTGGCTCTTGGTCATGAAGAATAGACCTTGTGCAAAATATATTCATGTCAAGCCTTTCTAACTAGTCATTAAGTGCATATTAAGTCCATAAATAGTTTGGTTAGAGGTCTGCATGTGAAGCCTTAAAAGTTGCAAACTCTAAATGAACCACTGGGTATTCAGATTCAGTGTTAATTATTGCAATGCTACATAGAACTCTTGGAAAATATGTAAAAAAATGGCAATAGTTGAAAGGGGATTAGATGAGTAAAACTGGACCAGAAGTGCTATCTCTTGGTTAACTAAATGCACTTGTCTGGTATTTTCCTAGCTCATTATTATTGGTCAGTGTGTTATGTTTTGAGACCATCCTTGGTTATCTCACCTCATTTGAAACCAGCCTTTACTGTTTCATCGCCAACAGAATTAAATGGTATAATAAGGAAATAATTATTTCTTTTACTCCAAGGATTTAAGAGCTCCACAGAATTCTCTAAACTGATGGCAAGGATTTTTTTTTTAGTTGTCTTACTCAGAGAATTCTAAACTTCATTGACACATTCTTTTATTGTTTATCTCCTTAATTCCCCAAATTCTAATGGGTATGTTAGACAAAAGAGTGAAATTGTAGTGGGTTACTCTGGGGTCTTTTGGGAATCAGACATCTTTTCACCTGGGGGTATTAATGGGTAACCACAAACTATAAGGTAAACTGGAAAATTGCTGAGCTCTGAAGATGACCATGACATCCAAAAAGAGTGGACACACTCCTTGTAACTGAGTATTTCAGAAACTGGAAATAAGCACTGGCAGTTAAGGGCCACCTGGCCTGAACCCCTTTACTCCCAATGTCTCATTAGTGATTTTCTTTTCCATCTACCATACAATTTCTGATATTATTGTGGCAAATTTGGTCTTGGATCAGCTATAAATCCCCTAACTGATATTTTCTTCATTCCCATCACTTGTTTGCTTGATATTGTATTGATATTGTAAGGAGAAAATCTTTCTCAGTCACTTATGGGATTTAAAGGGTTACAAGGCTAATACCTGTAACTTAAGCATTTGTCTTTGTTGTTGGGCTGCTTGATTTTAATGTCTGTTTCACTGTTTGTTTATTTTTATTTTAGGTTGCTCCTTCAGGAGGAAACAGAATTGAATTCCTCTTCAAAGAATATTGCAGAATTAGGAAAAAGCACCTTTAAATCAACACTGATTTAAGTCTTTTTTTATTAGCTTAATTAACAACAAATCTCTTGTTGGAGCTTCCTGTTTTCAGAAGTAATGTAGGTGTTTAGACCAAAGGAACTGTTAGTGTTACTACACTTTAAGTTGGGTGGAGTTGAGAAGGGTTAAGTTTTGTTCACTGGTAAGAACAGCGGTGTCGTTGCTCAGACAGAAATGATCTTGCCGCTGACATTGCCTCTGTAAATAAATAAAGTCAGTGTTGATTTATGTCGTGGTGTGTTTCTTGTTCTTATTGTCAGTAGCATCCTGCCTGATAGCTAGAGGCAAGTGTAGAAGCCCAAGGTTTGCAACCTTGTTCCTCTTATTGCCAATTAAGTGTCAGCAGATATGTAGCTATTATCATCTTGATTGCCACTCCTGGGTTTCTTAGGCCGGGATGTGTTGCACTACTGCATTGTCGACCTAAGATTAAAATTGTCATATTTGGGAATCCTTTTAGACCGTCTACACGAGAAATTCCTGAGAATCATTCCCTAGGTTTTCTGTTTCTGAGATTATCTGGACTTGATTCTAAGTTACAGATTCTCAGCCGCAGAATTTTTCACACTCGATCGGATGTAAAGCACTCTTCCAAGTTAAAGTATGGGTTTATTTCGTGTCCCCTTACATAACCTTGTTACCATTTTCTCGCTACACCGGAAGTCGAAAGGTTTTATTGTAAGGGTAAAGCATGCTATTATTGTTCATCGGGGTTCATCCACTTTACTTTTCACTTAACCCTTTAACTCCCAAGATCTGATTGTTAATTCTCCCCTCTAGCTGCAACATATTTCCTTGTAAATTAGTGATTCAAGTATAATTAACCCTAAAACTCCCAAGATCTTGATGTTAATTCTCCCTACTAGCTGCTACACATTTCCTTGTAAATCAGTTATAAGAATTTTATGTTAGATCAAGATAACAACTTGCACTTGATAAGTTTGAGTATTCTCATAACCTGTTTGCTGAATAATGTGAGGATATTATAAAGAGAAGTGTCGTGTCAATCACTTCTGGGAGTTAAAGGGTTTAAAACGAAATTTTCACCCTTACATTTGAAAACACATGGCGCGAAAGCAAAACAAATCATATTTCAATTACCTTTTAACCATCCTCTAACATCCAAACAAGCTAAAACATATTTAAGACAGAAGGTTACTTAAAATTCATATGATCAAAGGCCTAACATAAAACGCTCCATGGCACAAACGAGAAATTATTGGTTTACTTCAGAAATATTGTTCATGGGCAAGTTAAAGCCAATGACAGTGTCCCGGAGTACAATGGAGAAGAATGTTGGCGATGCTTAATCTTGCGTTACGTTTGTTTGTTTGAGTGACTCAGCATACTTGGTGAAGTGAGAGAGACTCGTTTTGTGATTTTGAGGTTCATATCCTGTCCAATTTAAGACCCTCCTGCTCCAAAATTTCGCTTTGGTCAATTATTTATGAGCATGAAGATTACTGGCCGCATCACAATTCTGTTAGTGGGTTTAATTCTTCCGCTCGTTGCAGGTAAGTCGAAGGCGTTGAATTTAGAGCTCAGCCGATTACGTAATTAAACATACGGTTTGTCAGCTTTTTTCAATATGTATTGGTGTATTGGATCATATTTTTTGCAGTGAGAGAGATTGGTTTTTCGTAGGGCAAGTTTTGGCCCACCCTTGTATACAATGGCTCTCTAGTCTGAATCTCTCCCGAGTTATGTGCTCTCCCAGATCAGCTCCACTTGAAGTTTCGATACCATGTTTAAGTTTATATAGAAATCCACGTTTTCCTTCAGTAAAATCGCTGACGAATACATTTATTGATGATAGCTCTATTGAAAAAAATCTCAATAATGGCCGAAGTAACTTGCAATGAATGATTAACAATATTAATACAGTACAAAACGAAACTGCCAAGAGACCTGGTTTACGCTGTGTTACGTGACCCTTTCCGTTAGCGCATTCCGTGTTTTACGGGCACAAGCTAAGTTTTAAAAGCGTTCTTTAAAATAGGAGATGAACAAGCGGGCTACGTCTCTAAGGAAAGTGTGGTGTTGCGTCGGTGGAGTCTAACTACATAAACTGGCTTTATCATTCAGTTGACAACGTAAATTGGCCACCCTGAGAGTTTCTTCGAAAGCATATTTCCATCATGAACTCAATTGATGAAACCCAATTATTTTCCTTATAAAAAACCTTGTCACACTTGGTCATATGACTTGTTAGGGGTAAACTTGCCGCTTCTGTTTTCATAGCCAGGAATATATTTGGTTGAAACTGACGAACTTATCGTGTTAACCGCTTAACTCCCAAGATCAAATTGTAAATTCTCCCCTCAAGCTGCTATATATTTCCTTGTAAATTAGTAATGAGAATTTGGTGTTAGATCAAGACAACACCTTCTAACTGATAAGTTTGAATATTCTCATTACCCATTTGCTGGATAATGCTAGGATTATAGGGAGAAGTTTCATGGTGATCACTTCTATAAGTTAAAGGGTTAACGAAGAGGAGGTCACGCAATGAGCTATCGCCAAAGGCCCTTTATATTAGTTGTATGGGAGTGTAATTTTTAGAACTTTCGAGATATTACAAGCATCAGTTGATTATTGTCCGTCAGGAGCTTATTTGCAATACCATTAAATAACGAAATACATGTTATTGATCATGCATGTAGTCTCGCAAAAATTCTATGTCCCGGATGCACAATGCTGAAATCTCAGGCATGCGCGGAAATCTAGTCAACACCGCGAGATATTTAGCGTTTCCTTTCTTTTATAATCATTTTTTGTGGGGGAAGGCACTCCCCTATCAACGTTTAGTGGCTGAAGGAAATGAGGAATCAGAGTCCCCATGACAAAAATCGTCCCGCTAGAAGCTTTTTTGAGAGGAAACTCTTGTCAATTTAGCTTTCAAAACTCCAGGTGATCATACAATTGTTATTTACATTAAGCGTAGTTTGTTTCTCCTTTATCGCAGTTAGCGGTTTGAAATGCCATCACTGCCTAAGCTCGTCATCGCTGTATGATTGTGGCAAGTCAAGCGAGAAGATTGAATGTCCTGAAATAGCAGACAACTGCGCTAATATTTCCACTGAAGTCGAGGCTAGCGTTGGTTCGATTAAAAGCTATTTCTACGGCTGTGCTACCAAGAAAATGTGCGACGATGCTAGGGAACAACTTAAAGTGTGTCAAAAGATCAGTGGTGGAGGCTATAAAGTGAAATGCAACATCACTTGCTGCAATGGAGATTTATGCAGTCCAATCGTTACTTCACAAAGTACCATGCCACTTTCAGGCCACTTTTTCCTACTTCCTGTAATAATTTCCGCTCTTTCTTATCTTAAAGACTACTGAACAGCAACTGTTTTGTGCATCTCGAATTTCCCTTACCAAATGCACTTTTCATTATTCAGATTTCGTATTTCATGTTGGACGAGAGATAAAAAAAAGGTGACTCTTGAATTAGCCTCGTTGTTTAAGTTATTTTTCAACTTACTCGATGAGGAGAGATAAAACTTCATGAATACAGTAGATCACACCATTCTAAAAAATTGTATTGTTGCTGTGGAACTTAGGCATACACATACAGCAACGGCTTCCTTTAACCGGATTGGAGAAAAAAACGATAATGTGTCAATGTTGTGTGAGTACTTGAGCTACAAGATGCTGGCTTGCGCCCAAGTTCGAACAAGTCAGCGGACTTTTAATAGATGCTATTTTCGTCTGATATGAACTGAAACACGCGCTTTACATCTTCTGTGAGCATGAAAAATAGTAGCAAGGTCGGCCCCTCGCAACCATTTTTCGCGTGACCAGAAATGTTAGTGAATTCATGAGATGTACAATAGCTTGGCTTTAAGGGCTATGATTGTCACGAGTCATGTGACAAAATGTCACGCCAAAGTATTTTGGAGGTTAAGCAGGGTGAGATGGGAATAAGAAAAAAAACAACAGGTTTTTCAATAAAACAATTTTAATATTAAAAATTTCCTTAAATGACAAGCGGAACATGTACTCTTCCCCAGTGGACAGCGCCCAGCACATCATAAACAGGAAAAAATAAGCATTCGTGAAGTTCTCACAAATCAGTCAACATGGCTACCGTTTCTTTATCCTCGGGTGTCAAATGCTCGTAGCCAAAGGTGATACCCCTATATCCTTATGTTTGAGGCTGTGGTCACGTAAATTCTTTGACCGATGAGAAGGCAGGATTTCACCCGTGCACCAAAAAATGGCCGACTTGAAATTTTGGTTACGTTACAAAATCACGCAACGCTCCTGATAGTGGTCACGGTACGGAAAATCACGAAAGAGTGTCACGCAAAGCCATTTTAACAAATGTAAATTATTATCGTCACAGACCAAGAAGGAGTGGCTTTCCATTCAGACGATAAAACGAACACAGAGACATCGGGCGTTCTTGATATCCATCTTGAGAGAGAGGGAAATCGAAACGTTCGAGAGGATATGTTGCAACATGCCAACAGTGATCAGGTCGATGCCGCGAGTGAGTTTGTGTTAAATTTACTTAAGAATCGAGTACCTTTGTCACCTCCAACCGCAGCTAGATTAAAACATCACAAACAAGTCTTGCGAGAATTGGCTAAGCGAAGAAATTCATTAGAACGACGCAAACAAGGTGCTGGCTTCCGGAGAGGATTGAACAAAGCATTTTGCAACTGTCTCCGTTAGTATGGCTTCACAAGTGATACAAAACTTGACATGTTTATTGCTGGGATCCAACGGGAAGGTGAAACATTTGGAGAGCAAATGTCACGAGCTCGAAACCCGTGAAGATCAGTGGAAAGACGAGTTCGAGAGATACAATCCCATTGGAAATGTGCCTTTCAAGGACAACTTGGCGGAAGTGTACAATTTACCGAAGCAGGTCGTTTACGCTGAATCCGTTCCTGGATCGACAGAGTAGAGATGGGGCAACTTATCCCTCAACAAAAGTTGGTCGGAGAGCTCACAGATGTCATTCACCGCAGCCCACAAAACCTTATTCAGCTTTATTCGTCGCTACCGGATCCCTGAAAACGGTCGCGTTTACTTCCATTTGTCCAGCGAACGACTCCGGAAGTCCTTCGATTATCATGGTTTTTTGGCGAAAGAATGGTTAAATGGAAGTGGTCGTGTGGATGCTATGCTACAGCAAATGGCTCCTACCTTGAATTCCAACGAGAACTTTGAAATGAATGATTCATTCCAGATTTCTTTTACACATGTCCGAAGTTCACCTCGTGGAAGTGGTGAAAAGAGAAAGATGAAACCTGGCCATTCGCATCCTGAGACTTTCAAACGCATGAAGCAAACTGTGGTCACCATCAAGAATAACGACAGCCTCTGTTGTGCTCGTGTGATTGTTACTGCCGAAGTTAAAGTGGATGGCCATCTTAACTGGCGAAGTTTCAAAGATGGTAGAAAGATTCAAACTCATACAGCCATTGAACTTCATGCTGAAGCTAACGTTCCGTTCGTTCCATGTGGTTGCGAAGAACTGACCAAATTTGCATTGGCTCCCAGTTTGTGCGATTTCCAAATTTTATTAGAGATGCTACGCGCGATTACTTGTGACATCGTAAGGACCTGCGAGGGAAAAACAAGTCATTCGCTGTAGCACTGTGACCTTCCAAACGGCCACTTCGAGTATTGTGAGATGGATGTCAAGGGATGTCTTAGCTTTAAACGTCTCTTCGAAGAACAAGCCAGGTTCAATCCTTTTGACACTTCACTATCGCTTCGGCCTGCAATCGAGACCTCCATCAAAATAGGATGGAACCCAACACCATTGCCTCAGAACCCTTGCTCGGTTGGAGACTCAAAACCAACTTTTCTACGGATTGGTTGCTATGGGAAGAGCAGAAAACTTGGTCGTTGTATTCATCATGTTGATAACCATACTGTGGACGGGTACGATGCTGAGAACAACACCGTGTAGGAGTTTCAAGGTTGTTTCTGGTACGGGTGCAGGGTTTGTTACCCTGACAGGACTGAGGAACATCATCGTCTCGAGGACCGTTGTATGATTGATGTTTATCTTTGTACGCAAGAAAAATTGTAGTTCATAAGAGATAAAGGGTACACCGATGTAGTCAGTTACAGTTCGAGTCACGACTTTTGAGAATTTCACGATGATTCAATTCAGTCCTCCACACTTAGTTACTAACTGTACACGATAGAGATTCTCTCCAAATGCCGCGTTTCGAAAATTATAATTCGCGCCAGGCTAAACATTTCCCTGAAGAACGTTTGCCCTAAAATATGAATAACCATTTTATCTCAGTATGCGAGTGAAATTGGATAATGTGACCCCTTGTAATGGAAGGGAAGAAATTGGCCACGCTACCAGTTGTTTATCATCATCTTTTAATTAATTTTAGCATTAATAATGTTCGTAATCATTTCTTTGATAGACGTCCTTCAAGCACTGTTGCAAAGCCTTAATTAGGCTGCGAGGATCATTTGCATTAGCCTTCTTTTGTTATAAATAACAAGAACCCTTAAAAAATTATAAGCAATAAGTTCACTATGGCAAAGTCTAGGAATCTCGCAAACAACAACAAAGGGAAAAAATCACCGCTGTAACGTTAGAGATAATTCAATTTGCTGTATTTAAAGAACAGCATCCACTGACGTTTCTTTCTTGCCTACATTCCTGACAGGTCTTGCGATAGCAAACAATTCTATATATTTTCGTATGGGTGCCACCAAAGCTAATCAAGACCTACACACCTTATCTAGCGTGAACATTAATTGATTCGTATTTTCATCAACGTTAAAATAACTTTACAAATGATCCCTGTTGGCAATTAATTGCGAATTGACGCGAATCAGGAGACGTAGAAATACAAGAACGACAACGACAATGGTACTCAATAGAAAACCACTTCACACCACAACTGTTTCTCGCAACATTTCACCGCAGCCTAGCTCTGCTTAAATCAAAATTCTGGGGGCTGATCTCACTTCTAGTGAAATTTCCAGGTAGGCGGGGTCGAAGTATGGGAATCGGCTCAAAATGCAGGAGCGTTATATACAATAAAATTTCGTTGTACATCTTGTCGACGACAGTTTTTCCCCTTGATTGTTTGGGTCAGGGTACATCCATTTTTCCTCAAGTGAAAGAATAATATCAAGTGGTATCACTATTTTTCTTCGAGGGAACTCCGTATGGCACTGCCTACATTCTATCGCTTTAGGTGCTTGAGAAAGGAAGCGTACGACGAGAGTCTTGTCGTCATGGTGAACTACGCTGTATGGATGGTTGTTAGAGGCTTTATAGTCGACATCATAAATATGCAAATGTAATGGTCCAATCAAAGTTCATGAAACTTGACCCCGTTGACCTAAAGTTTTCTGCACCACAACAAATGACAGTTGGCTGTAACTGGACACCTGTAATCGGACAGTCGAAGCAGCCAATCATACTAAGTCCACTTAGCTAATCCACCAATCACAGAAATGATCACAGTGACCATAGCAACAACCAATTATCCAAAGAAAACTTGGGAATTTCCAAAATAGAGGAATTTTGAACAAAAGACATTTTCTCCACTGGAGATATTTGTTCTTGGTGTTTTTGTTTTTTCGGAAATTAAAATGATTATGATTGATTGGTAAAACGATTTCTTGTCGTCCAATTCTGTCTGTAATCATACTGTGATTAACAAATCGGACTCCCGCTTCGCGCTCGTCTGATTTTGTTAGTCACTCGTATGATTACGGACCGAGTTGGACTCCTCTCGGCCCCATTACCATCATAAATCACAACATATCCAACGTCCTAAATATATCTCGGCATCCCCTTTGTTTTACGTCATGAAAGCTGTGTGTGTACAGGAAGAAATGCGGTCGCTAGGCCGCAAAACGACTTTACCATCAATCTGCTTCACACTAATTTTACAGCATTTGGTTCAAAAGATAAATAATAATAATAATAATATTAATAATAGGCTTACCGTCTCTCTTATTCTTTACAAAATAATATTTTGTATGGAAAATTACAAAAGCTCTACCACACGAGAGAAGATGAACTGAGCTGGTCTGGAAGTCATGCAAGAGAGCCGCGATCGGAAAAACTGATCTTAAAAATTGCGTTTAAAGTTTCCCGAAAATTGAAAACGCGGCACATCGGTGAAAGCATATACTAGGAGGATAAGGAAGCATCTTAGCAAAGAATGTACTGAAACTCTGATAACTGCCTTTATTTCTAACCGCCTTGACTATTGTGATAGCCTGTTATTTGGCTTACTGGCGTATCAGATTCAGAAACTGCAATAATTGCCGCTAAACATGCAATAATTGCAGCTAAACTCGTTGTCCGTGCGAAAACATTCCCAAGAGCGTGGTGCATTCATTCCAGCAACTGTGGCCGTTAAGAAATTAGATTTCTCCACTTTAAATAACAGCCGCTATTTCGATTCTGCACCTTTGACACCAGTTTTGCCGATTATCTCACGTTCAATAATTTCACGTCGCTTGGTGGATATAATTTTGGCTGCCACTGGATTTTTATTTTTAGCCTTCTGAACTTTGTACCTGACACTAATTGAGCACATCTGAAGCCATCGTGAAACGAATCTCCAAGTCGCAAGTTGACAAAAGTATCCTCATCGTCCTTGTCCTGAATCCACAATTCTTCATCAGGAGTAAATTGTAAACACTCTAATTTATTCCTTACGATTCGCATCAGATTCGATCAGATCATCAAAAGTAGACACCATCGATCTTCCGGAAAAGAAATATAGGACACTTTTAGCTGGTTCATGGTGTATTACTAAACGAAAGCGGATAAACGACGACAGACAGCAAAAGCGCGGGCAAAGAAATGCCAAGGAATGTTGTTACAAGCGTTTGCTTTTTGTGCTAACACCTTTTTAGTCACGTGACCAAAAAACGATCACCTTTGTCGCTAACGGCAACTGTTACGCACGTCTGCGGAAAAACAGTCTACCTGTTTCGGTAGTAAAATCCATAACTATTCCTCAATTTCTAACAAGCTCTTTGATGTAACGACCGTATCTCTAGTACTAACGTTGTCTTACTTTTTTTTACTCGACACTGACTTTTTTGTTTTGGTAATCGGCTCCGCCGTTTGCGATTCATGTCAAAAAAAATATTTTGAAACAGAACATAAACTTCTGTAAACTTCAATTTTTCGCTAAAATTAGAAGTAAATTGCACTATTTCAAGCTCTAAAAAACGCTCTCACGAAAGTGAGTACTTCAAATAATGATCAACGTAACTTGAGATAGTAATGACACGATAAAGGTATATTTTCCAATTCGTTTGTCCTTTTCGACAGGCCTTTTGCATCCTTCATGAGGGGGGCATTGGGGCCTGTCAAAACCAATAGATATACACATCCCAGTTATTAAAACCCTGATCGATCCGATACAGTGGTGACAAGTGGAGCATACAGAGTAAACTGCACTAATTTCATTACAGGATTTATGAATGCCATGGACTTGGCATTCGTATCTTCTAGTATCTGCTTAAATTAACAGCTGCTCTCTCGAGGACCTCGAGCATGGTCTCTGGGGACTCAGCAGCTGGTAACGGAGCCTAGTTAAATTAAGGAAATTCGCACCAAAGTCCTCTATAGGATTGCAATTTTGCAGTCGCAAAAAGCAATAGCTCTGGAAAATTTCATCGAAAATCCCTAATCTTAATCTAACGTTTCCATTCGCGAACTAAGACCTGAAAGTTTGGAGATTCTATTGGAATGTTGAATCAATCAGTCTCGTGTGGCCTGTAACTTGGTCACCAACTTTGAGGTGGCGTTGATAAAGAAACCCTGGCGATATTCCGTGCTTAGCCGTACCCTACCTGTGGCCGTACCCTCCCCTCCCCCTCCTTTCAATTGGTTTTTCACGCATTCCTTTCGATAACATGTACGTTTAGCGGCTATTCGAGATCAGTAGAGGCGCGTAATTGCCGCTCAGATCGAAGAGAAACCGGAACTCAAATAGGTCAAATAGGAAAAACCGAAAACCGCATCTGATATCAAATCCGAAAACCTGTTAGTATTTCACGCGAAAAACGAAATATCCGCAAACCGCAATGAACACCAAAACCAAGAAACTGAAATTTTTTTAACACAAAAACCGAAAAGCCGAGCTAAAAAATAGCCAAAACCGCAAAACCGGAAATCCCAATGCCCCCCTCCTTCACAAATAACATCATCTACATCGATCGCTCAAACAGTCACTAGACAAGACTCCAAGTCGTTTGTATCCACACACCACACATAACAATTTTGAGACTTTGCCGCCTCCATCTAGTTTCAGAGGGAAAAATGACTAGAAAGGTTGTCTCAACTACTCGACGTTTTCCGACGTAAATTCCCGCTTCTTTCCTGTCGTGATTCTTTAGCGGGAAACCGATGCATACCAGCGGTGTCTCGTATCAAACGACACAGCGGCAAAATGAGTGCGCATGCTCGGCGGATTTAGCGCGATTTCCGCGATTTGTGATTCCAGTGTGTATGAAGTTCTCCGAAGAACGAACAGAACATCGTTTTACACTTTTTGGGAGTGATATTGATGTGATCCGACCGGAAAATTGAATGGATTTTGTTCTTATGGCAAAGTCTGAAGGGTAAGTAGAATTATTTTAGACAGTTCAACTAAAGCTGATTTAAATTTATTCAGACAGCTTGTTGCCCGTTCCCGTTCCATTCACCAAATTTATTTACAAAACTCATTTCATCATCGGTATTTGTTCAGTACAAGCTTTAAACTTAGAAAACTTTTCGATGTAACCTCTTGTGGTAGTTAAAGCTGTTTTACAATCGAAATTAGTCTTGAATCTGTCGGTCGTTTTGTTATGTGAACGTTCTTTTGATCGACATATAAGCTCAATGTAACAGTGTACCAATCAATACCGCCTGATTGCTTCCTCAACACAACTTAAACGTAATAGATGCAATAACATTTACACTTGACACATTTCTTAACCTTTGTGTCGGGAAATATGTCGATATCACTTAACGATCAACCGCCGTTGTTTGACGTTTACATGCATTTCTTACTACACAGTGTTACCTGAAGTTGATGAAAGTAACCGTACACAAATTCGCCGTCGCAGATAGCTTTAACTTCAGCCAGTTTAATAGTTCTTTAATGTCACTGCGGTGAGACTGTGCAAGTAAGGCGCCTTTTGGTTAGTGGAGATGGTTATCCATTAAGATGATGTTGTCATTTGCATCACTTACAAATGAAATTGTTAAACCATTAATTATTATAAAAACAGCATTTGTGTTGGTAAGTCTTCTGCTTAGGTGAAAACTCAGAGCAGATTCCTCACTTGAATTAAGCTCCTTGATAAAACAAACAGTTAACCCCTCTTCATAGCTCACACTACCCAAGCTGCTTCTGACAAGAGATATGGCTTCAACAACACCAAAATATGATGGTGACTGCATGAAACTGTCATATACCTGATTTTCCCCCATCATAAATGACATGAGGGCTAGAATCCAGCTTGGAGTCAGTGGTTGGTGGTTTTTCAGTGAAGGAAGGATTTGTTTGTTACCGGTATGTATGTCTTTGCTAACAACAAAGAAATAGCTGTACAAGCATTGCTACCTTGATGACCTCCAATTTTTGACCGAGATAGGAAGGCTGGCAGTTCCCAGAATGTGACTGATTGTGTAGTTGAAGATGGAACATGTATTGAAATGGATTGTGGTGGTACACTTAAGTTAGAAAACTCTTGTTCAGCTACTGATGGTGTTTGTTGTTGAGATTGATTGTGTGATTGTAATAGGTAAGGGCAGGTAATGGGTGAATCTCAAGATTTTCAGTGGCCAGGTTGCCCACAGTGTGAACAGTGGTGTCTGTGTGAATTTGTGACAGAAGTAGGCCTTTCTGTGTTATGTCGTCTCTCTTGAGTTCTGTGTGGAGCACTTGGCTGTGGTGTGTGTGGTATTTGCTAAAAATTTCTCATTATCATGTTCTTCCAGTCATGGGACTTGTAAAAGTATGAAGTCCAAGAAGTATTTACTTCTGGCTGGCTTTCAGGTTGTTCATGACTATTGTGGCTCTTTGCAATGTTACTACTCATATCACGCTCTATAAGACCACAAGGCTGAGCTCTAGTGGCGTCCGGTCGCCCCAGGCAACTAACATTTGGTCCCGGGCAACTGAAAAAAGTATTCTGGTCACCCAGCTGTGCACTCAGCCCCTTGTGCAGCATTCGCCTCAGAGGTAAATCTGGTGATTGATTGCTACATTTTTATTTGGTTGATAAAATAAGAAAAAATAAGAAAAATATTCTTTTGCGCAATATGTAGTCAAATTGTTCACGTTCGAAGATCTCAAAGTTACTGTCATGTTTCATTCCACATGATTTCATATGAACCCAAATTACAATAATTATTGAAACAATAGTTCCTTTCACCTCACACGTTTTAAACTGCACAGATATTGCAAAAATAAGGGTTGAACACTGGGATTTTCCTTGAGATGATCAGTGTCTGATTTATTTCAGCGTTTCTATGGATTTGGAAAGTGTAGCATGGTTATCTTTATTTCAAACAAAGATTCTTTCTATATGCAAATTTCCAGTAAGCCAGCTTTGTTTGTAGGTGTTTATTGATATCTGTGATAAGCGACTTACAATTACTTTATGAAGATTTGGCGAGAGCTGAGCTTATAATGATTTCACATTTAGACTTGATGATATTGATGCTTTCAAATGAAAGTTCAAAGCAGTTTTAAAATATCCAAAGAAGCACAATTTTTGAAAAATAACACAAACTCACCACTAAAAACAGCAAAACACTCTGTCACACAGTGTGAAAAGTTTTAATTTATGGTTTGATTAAATATTAACTGATAAAAACATGAAATAAATCAATTATAAATTACTAATTGCTTGGTTGATTGATTAATTAATTAATTAATTTTTGGGTGACCAACCTGGAGGGCTGGGCACCCTAGCTGGAATGGTTGGGAGCCCAAAGGGTTACCTGGAAATTTTCCTGGAGCACAGCCTTGGATCATTATTGAAGGAATCACTTTATTCGTTTACTCTTGTTAGAAAAGGATCCTTGCAAATAGGACACCACATTTCATTTCTTTCAGTTAAGGTGACAAGTGTCGAAACATACAAGCCGTGTTATCTCTGAATTGCTTTCATTGTTGCAGCTTGGGAAGTCACATAAGACATTGGGGTTTGACTCAAGATTCTGTTTAATTCTGTGGTGACTGTATGCTAGTGGGAGAGACCTTGAATCAATTATTGTGTTGCCAAATGATGGAAGGTTATATTTTGGCTCTCCTAGTAGTCTTCCATTGTTGCCAATTTCTCTTGATACCTTTAAAATTGTGTGAAAGCTTATACTGAATCAGGATGGCATAAACCCAGTGTAACAGATTTCCTTATGACAATAGGGGTGTTTTATAACCTTTGAAAGGAATCTTTCTGGTTTCTTTTTTTGTATTTTGATATGAGCTTTAAAAATAAAGCTAACTTTTCCTTTTGAAAACAATATGACAGCCAACTTGCATTATTTTCATAAACTGATGGGCACACAAAATGAAGAGAGTGAAAGTATTAGGTACTTCTCAAGTGCTATTCCATTTCATCCAACCTACCTGCTTACCTCCTGAGCCATGAAGATTTTTTACAATAAGTTGCAACTTTTTTATTGTAAATTTTGCTGATCATCCAGCAAGGAGAGTTTGATCCCTTTCACCTGTCCCTCTAAGATACTCCATTACAAAATGTTTCCTGACTTCCATCTGTGTTCAATAGCTTTGCATTCAGCCTAATCCTTTCTGCTGGGTAATGGAGCTCAATGGAATCTCTTTAAAGAGAATGCCAGATTTCCACCTTTTTTTCTGGTAAAGAAGCTAAGATGCACCATTTAGTACTGTAGTAATCTTTACTGTTGAGTTTTTGATGTGCAGTGTCACTTAAAAATGATAATGTGGATTTGTCATAATGATTGCTCCTCTAACAAATAAACAAAACAGCAAACCTCATTGTTTGAAAATAGTTGTCGAGGTTGGAGCTTCTAAAAATGACCAGACAATTAAAAAATAAAAACTTCTTCCATCAAGTACAGTAGACTAACGCACTCTAGGTCTTTGCAAAGTTTAAAAATGGTCTTTAAAACTAGTCTTATCATTTGGTGTAGTAGGCATATTTATAAAGTATAATAATAATAAGTTTTTTGGTCTGAAAGAAAAAAAAATAACAATAACAATTTGATTTTATTGTTTTTTACTGTTTTATTGTCCATTCTATTTTTTTCTGCTGTACCTTGCAGGCTGTCTCCACTGTTTTGTGCACAACTTCCGTATGGTTTTTTGCTTGCTGCTGTTTAAACATGTCATTCAAACATTCAAGTGCTAAAGTCCAAGACTCCCCCTGCAGTCTGAGCAGACCTGGTTAACCCATGCATGGCAAGGAACATTCCACCCTGTTCTTAGAGATGGGATGTTTTCTGGGATCTGAAGGAAATTAAGTGTCATTCCTGTTAACACACTAGAAAGGCTGGCATGGAAATTGTAAAATTTTATAAAATGTTACAATTTTTTATTCTTTGAATGACAAAACTTTAAGCACATGCAATAAAATTTAACTGGAGCGCTTTTACAAAATTTAATACCTAAAGTGAGCTAGCAGTGAAGAAGTGCCACTGTTCTTTGCTGCAGTAAATGTGAATAGCTCTCACTGGTGGCACATCCATCTGCACTGGTTAGTGCTTTGATGAGGATGTCAAAGAGATGTGGTGCATGGGTTTCAAAAAATGCCTGCATCTCTTTGGATCTGTATAGAGATTGACCCCCACTCTAGTGCCTGCACAAAGCTAACTGAAATTTTTCCATCAGGTCTGAAAAACTATCTAGAAAATGCAGTAGTATGTTTTAGACCAGACCCTGTGAGTTATGTAGAAATGTTTTTAACACTGAACACTAGATGTGTTTACTTGTAAAGAATATGCACAAAATGTGGTAAGAACAAAGAAGTGGCACACGAGACGCAGCCGAGAATTTCATTGATGTTCTTACCACATTTTGACGTCCTCTGTGATTTATTACTGAACAGACGCACGGCAACTTGGAATCTATTTGTTTTATATAATTTGAATTGAATTTATAACATAGCTAGTAAATTTGTCTAATCAAATTCAATTGCGAGAGCGTGCTTCATATTCCTAATGTGCACGCTCATGACGTTAATAAGTTTTGGCGCATACATTTAAGTTCTGAAGCTTGTTAAAGACATTGAGCATCTGTCAACTCTGCTTGGCACTCCAACTGAATTTTGCAAGGTACTCATCTTCATTTCGCATAAAGATTTTTGTTTCAAGTTATTGATCTTCATGTGCGAACAAGGTGAGAATAAGTCATTTCTTTATTTTTTGTTATGTAAATTGTATGAAGTATATAAAATTAGAGTATGCATCAAGAGAAGACAGCCGTTGAATATCACTATTTATCGTTGTTCTCCTTACTGGCCATTGGTGATCTGCGTAGCAAAGGTTTTATCGGCACTTATCCGACAAATTGTGCACCACCGTGTCCCTGGTCGGTAACTTTCTATACTTCTTCCACCCTCGTCAAAAACTTTGTTCAGCCTAGTGGTGATGGATGTCTTACTTGGTGTGGAAGAATGGGAAGGCAGCAGGCACCAGCAGATGTTGTTCCTTTTTCGTAATTGCTGATAGTGGAATTCACATACAAATTTTCCTCGTTTGACCTCCGCCACTCGAGCCATTTCAGTATTTAAGGCAATTATCCTTCCTCGACAAGTAGAGCTATAGCGTGTTTTTCTCCCAGACAACAAACCTTTTCGACGGGCGGTTTGCCTACTGAGGAGGCGATCAAAACAAGTGCTGTAACTAACACGGGCTACGAAGTTCTTTGCCCTGTTACGACCGCTCCACTTCAATACCAAAATTTACACCTCTAGCCTGAATATTTTTCCTGTTGGGAAAGATATGTAGCAGAGCAGGTTTTAAAGAAACTTTCTTGAAAGTGGGAACCTTATCTGTTGAGTCTAGGGCTTATCCCCGCGAAATAAAACAAACAATACGAATTTACCAATACCAATCGCTCTGACGAAGGGCTAACGCTCGAAACGTCAGCTTTTTTACCCTTTACGATGGCTAATTTACGTTTTCAACCCAGTTGTTAACACTAACTACCTGCTATACTCCCACCGACGCAGCACCACAGTTTCTTTAGAAACTTACCCCTTTATTCGAATTTTAAAAATGCCTTCTTATCACCGTTTAGCGTTACTATGGAAATATTATCATTCCCATTCCTTTTCGCGCGTAAATTTTCGCAAGCATCTCAAGCATGCGCGATAATTTGGCCGCTGTGTCGCATCAAACAAATTTACAGGACATGCGCAGACAAAACGCCCCCTCCCTGCTGAGCTGACGTAGATAAGTTCAAATAGAGTGACACGTTGCCAGAAATAATTGATAAAAGAGTGTGAAACTTTCTTATGTTTAATTCCTTTGGGTGTCAAAACTGAATGACAAGGTAAATGTTGAACTAATGAAAATAAAGTTAAGATATTTAATTGTTAGAGTAATGAATATCAACAAGTTTGTTCTACGATTTCAGATTTAACAGAAGACAGCATGCTAAATATAAGGATAGTCAAAGGTGGCTGCCGTGGACGTGAAGCGGTTAGGTTTGGAGTGGTAAGTATTTTGCTGTTCAGAATATTTGACTCTAGTCGAGACCTGACGTAAAAATGGAAAATTAAAATTTAGCCTCTAGTTCACTGTTACGCTCTTAAGTTCAATTCTTCTGAACAGGAATTAAATTCTTTCTGGACGATTCATGTCTCTTCAGAGAATAATTTATTATTTCAGTCATCGTTTACACGGACGCGGCTTCCAATCCAAACGGTTTCATGACCTTGAAACCGCATCGAAAACGACACGGTTTCGAAGTGTCTACACGGAACCTATCCAACTGTTTACGCCATGAAGATCTCGTTCTCAGGCCCTTGCATTTCGTCTGTTGGATCTGGGGAACGAGTAAAGAGTCCAAAAGAAAGCTTATCAAAATTTATGGACCTGCCACCCATGGCAAAATAATAGACAATTTGTTATTTGAATTTAATACAGTGCAACACCCGATTTTAATCGTTTGCTGTTTTCCTGAGTCGTCCTTCATCTGACAAATAATATATAGTCGAGGCCACCTGTGTTTCTACTGAGACCGGAAGTCGCATGTTTGTTACTTTCCTTTCGATGAACGGTCTCAACTCACCACATAACTTGTCTTTGCCCATTCTGAAGTTTTCCTTCCATTCTTATGCAAGCATGACACCGTCCAGAAAGTTGTTCCACCAGACACTAGTTCTCCCAGGCCGAGTCCAGAATCGTCGTTTTGCTTTTCTCTTCCTTACTCTAGAGCGTATTGACGAAGAAGCCAGCCAATTTCGCGCCAAAATAAGTAACCGTTTTTAAATCGATGCAGTTTCGCCGTTTACACGACCAATGAAACCGTATCGTTTTGAAAACACTCCACTTTTGATTCGTTTTCGGAATGACCCGGTTGTGATAACGAACTCGACCGATGCCGTGTAAACGAAGGGTGAAACCGTATCGAAACCGATGCGGTTACAAATGAAACCGCGTCGCTCGAAATTCCCCAAATAGCATATTTTCCTCTTAAGAACCAAAATTCTTATCAGAATAATTATTTTAATGGTGTTTTTTTCGAGGAAAATGAAGGTTCTTGAAACAAGATTGACTATAGAAGAGAATTCTTGTGGTAAGAATACATTACATCTGAATATCTTGAGAAGAATCTCTATTTCAGAAACTCTTGCCCCAAGAACCGGGAATTCTTTTCTCAGGAGCGAGAATTCTTTTCAGAGAGTTCTTCTGGAAAGAATGTTAAATTGCAATTTCAGAAACTCTTGCTACAAGAGTCGGGAATTTTTTTCTCAACTCAAGAGAATTCTCGTTCGTAACGAGAATTCTTTTCAGCAGGCAGTGATGCAGAGAGTTCTTCTGGAAATAATATTTAATCGCAAATCTTACGAACAGAATTGCAATTTCACAAACTCTTGCCACAGGAATCCGGAATTCTTTTTCTCAAGAACGAGGATTCTTTCTAGCAGGCAAAGAGGTAGAAGGTTCTTCTGGAGAGAATGTTTAATTGCAGATCTTATGAAAAGAATCGCAATTTCAGAATTCATGAGATAAGAGGCAGAATCTATTATAACCAAAATTTTATTAAGGTAACTTCTATTGCAAGTAACTTTGATAACTACAGACCAAATTATCTGATGAAGTCTGATAAAGCTTTGCTACAATACAGCGGTGGAGTAGGTACATGAACGATACGCTAGGAAAACAAAATATGGTGTCGTAGCCGCGATAATTTACATTAAATTTTCGTGTGAACATTCACAACACCAAAATTAATAACTTTGGAAGTGAAAGACCTATCTGGAGGTTTGAGCAGTTCCAAAATATTCCTTAAATTTTTGTCATTGGAATCTGTCGTACTGGCAAGCGAGAAAACGCGGTCGATTCCAAGCGCTTGGTAATCGCACTGTATCCGATTTCGGTTATGCGGGCTCATTTAACGTTTTTCACGGCTTTCAAGAATGCGTGCCGAATAATAAGTTGTCGTTGCCTTGTTTCGGTCTCACATGAGGAAGGAGATTTCAGTGGCCAATACTGCTTTCTGCTCCAAGGTTAACTTGTACATTAGGAGGGCATTCAAATCTGGGTTCATATAGAGTGATTCAATGGGAACATTCGGAGTGTCAGGTGGGCTCTTATTGAAATAATTCAGTGTCGACCGATCGACGGAATCTCGTATCAACAAGATGAGGTCCAAGAAACTAAATCCTGCTTGATTGGACCCAACCTTCCTTGGAAACATGCTGATGAAAAAGCTGTTGGAAGGAAGCGCTCTTCAGGAACTGATTGAACCTTGTTCATATATGATCTACTGATTGCAGGACTGACAAATTTCATTACAGTTTTAGAACTCGAGGTTAGGATAAATTACAACCGAGTGGGGCTGAATTATGTACTTGAAGGCTTCAATTTGCAACAAAATTTAACTATTTTTGCATGATTCAAAATTGAGTATTCCCCTTCCACTTTCAATCATGTTTGCGAACAGATAAATACTGGATTGCACAGCTAGAGAAGAGGTCATAGGAAAGGACTAGGGGTTACAATTGGCATGCTATTAATTGATTGATGTACAACAACTGCTTTGATGCAGATTGTGAAAGTAATGAATGGTATGGAGTATGATCAGGGAATGATATATTTAACTAATATACAAAGAATGAGATATGTAGATAAAAATTGAAAGAGGTCAATAACAGGGAATGTTGATATAGTTGTTCACTGATAATTCAATGCATACATGATGTTGTGAATATGTAAGTTAATTATATTTTTGTGAATTGTATGTCGAAGAATAGATTTTAAAAAATGGGGTATGATTTAAAAGTGATATTATGTCATTATAAGATACAAAAAATGAGGTGATAATCAGTAAATGTTTTCAATACGGTGAGTGCTGATATAGTTGTTCATAGATAACTTGATGCATACATATACATTATAAATATGATTTAGTTTTATGTTATGTTGATTGTATGTTAAGAAATAAATCCAAAGGAAATGAGATTCTTTTCAGTGAAATTTATTGTGTTAGAGGTAAATCAATCCTTTCAATAACTCAACAAACCCAGTAAAGGCAAAAGATTCTTCTCGATAGAATATTCAGACCTCAGAAGAGCACAAAGACTTTATCAGCAAGAATGCTTTTAAATGTGATTCTTCACCCAAGCAAATTCAATCTCTTATGAAGAACAATCAATTAAAAAAAAATTTCATTCTTGAATGAAGGGAAAAAACTCATGAGGAGACTCAGAAACTGACACTCTTCCCAAACAAATATTGTGTCTTCAGGGAAGAGCAGTAATTCTTCTGATAAGCTTGCTTAAAAAATGAGATTCTGCTTCAATGGATATCATCTTGAGAGGACAGTAGTGTTTCTTCTCAGAAAAATAACTCATTAATTGGTTCTGGGCAAAAGAATTTTGTTCTTGTGGGGAAAAACTAGTATTCTTCCAACAAGAATCAGACATATATGAGATTCTTCTCATGAGAATTATTAACCTTGGGAGGGGACCCACAATTCTTTCCTTAAATGGATATCATCTTGGGAGGAGAGCAGGGTTTCTTTTCAGAAGAATACACCATTAAATAGTTCTTAACAAAATAATTTTGTTCTTGTGGGAAAAAACTAGTATTCTTCTGACAAGAATCAGACATAAACAAGATTCTTCTTATAAGAATTCTTAACCTTGAGAGAAGACCCATAGTTCTTTCCTCAAGAACCAGCTTTCTTCTCTTCAGATTCTCCTCTGGGGACAAAGAATTTGAAACAATAAATCCTTCCCTGAAGAGGCACGAATCTTTCAGAAAGAATTTAAATTCTGTTCAAAAGAACTGAAGTTAAGAGCGATTTAGAGTGTGTCCGTGTAAACAGTGCCTCAGACTCTTTGTCCCCAGAGGAGATATATAATTCTGAGGAGAAGAAATCTGGCTCTTGAGGAAAGAACTGTGGGTCTTCTCCCAAGGTTAAGAGTTCCCATGAGAAGAATCTCATTTATGTTTGATTCTTGTTAGAAGAATACTAATTTCTTCCCAAAGGAACAAAGTTATTTTGTCAAGAACCAGTTAATTAGGTATTCTTCTAAGAAGAACCACTTCTCTCCTCCCAAGATGATATCCAAGCTTATCAGAAGAATTACTGCTCTTCCCTGAAGAACCAATATTTGTTTGATATTCCAAGGGGAATAAATTAATTAGCCCCAGGCCTACATGCTGTGCCTGGCTTGATGTTGACAGACATTTAGTTGACACTTAATATTGTGTTTCACTCCTTTGTTCGTTTATTGCTTGCCCTCCTTCCCACCCCAGGGGCTTTCCTTGAGCCCTCAGGGGCTCCTTGTTTCCTCATTAAAGATGCTCAAACAGATTCCCTGTCTCATTTGTTGGTGGTGTCGTGCGAGTGGGGTGTGGAGGGGGGATAATGAATGTCAGTTTCTGAGTCTCCCATGAGAATTTTTGTCCTTCACCCAAGAATGAATATTCGGTTTTAAATTGATTGTTTTCCTCCAAAGATTGACTTTGCTTGTGTAAAGAATCACTTTCAAAAGCATTCATGCTGAGAAAGTCTTTGTTCTCCTCTGAGCTCTGAATATTCTATTGAGAAGAATCTTCTCCTTTTACTGGGTTTTGTTGAGTTATTGAGAGGATTGATTTTCCTCTAACAGACTAACACAGTTAATTGTTAATTTATTAACACAGTTAATATGTTGCGACATCTAAGGCTCGTACTCAATTGGCTATCTGTGAGTTTCTTTGATTATTGACCAATCAAAATGTCTGGTTTGTACTGCTTTGCACTGAATTAACCCTCTCTTGCACTGAATTACCTGGAAACTGCATTTATCTTAACCAATCAAAATTGAGTAATTTTTTCATGTATATTATTAGTAATGGAAATCTAAACAAGGTAAAAACAGTACCATATTGCAAACTTTGGTCATATTACAACTGAGGTCACATTGAATGAAGATTTTAGATATATGAAAATTCACATATTTGCACTGCGGTAGAAAGATGAAATTAGGAGATCCTCGCAGCTAAGAACACTACTGAAACGAGTAGTTGTAAATAGGACCTGAATTGTGTAAATTTTTATTGAGGGTCAAAAAGAACGACTCTATTGTCAATGCTGCTTTTATAATCACAAACCATCTTAAATTATGTTTTAGTGGTTGCGGACATGTTCCACACTGGTAAAAAGCAAAACAGAGACACATGCCAGAGTACAGTCAGCTAATTACCCATCCGGTGACTTTGCTGATGGCTTGAACGGTGGGAAATTACTTTCTGAGAAAGTGAAAGGCCCAGTGTGTTCATACAACGAATGGGATCCTCTTGAAGAAGTCATCGTGGGACGCGTTGAAGGTGAATTTGTTAAACTGGAGTGCTGACTAATGGCACCCCTTCCTAGCTCTCTGAAAGAAGTTCACTCTGTGTCAGTACCAAAATAACTCTTAATCTATGAATATGTGTGAGCCAGTGAGTGATCCAAGTGCTAAGTGACACATCGAGTAATGTCTTTGCTTTACTCTCTTTCTCCAGGGGCAACCGTGCCCGAGTTTTCGATAGAAGTAAAAGCAAATACTCATGAGAAAAACTGGCCGTTTTTCAATACTTTTGGCGGCCAATCGTTTCCTGTATTACATCTTAAAAAAGCGCATCTGGAAATCGAAGAATTCTGTAACATTCTACGACACGAAGGAGTGAAAGTTCGCCGACCTGAACCAATTGACTTCTCAAAGGTAAGAAAAAAAAAATCTTATCTCTCCTTACTTAAGGAGTTGAAAGAAGAAACTTGGCTAAATTAGGATTTAGTTTATTTATTAATTTATTTAAGGATTTGTACAAAGAAGTACCGGAGCAAAAACAATAGGAAATAAGTCCCTAACTAGGTTTAAGCTCCAACCCAACCCCTCCTCTGTAAAATAATTGAATAATATAAATAGACTAAATAGGTTGCTTAGTGGGTAGCATCATTTACAGCCCGACTGATTTTGTTTCAAGTTGTGTTATAATATGCGCCAGCGTAATCTGTTACAAAATTAAGATCAGTGTATTCCATGGACCAGTGTTCTACTTTTCACCCTCTTCTAGTTGTTTGCACAATTTCTAGTTCATTGATGACATTCTCACCTTCTCACCCATCGCTGCTTCCACTGTAGAAAATGTACTCATTGTCTGACTGTTACTTTCACACTCACTGTCCGATGCACTTCAAAAAGATGTCAGACTCCTTATTATTCAAATTAAAAAAAGAAAGCCCATCCCCCAACTACTTTCAAACACCTCTGACTCTTCATCTTTCACAACAACCTAACCCCCCTTGAATTGTTCGGGTATAAAAATATCCGAAGGGAGTTCTAATAAAGTGAACGGCAGGAAAATGAAAGGAGGAACTATAATTGAGTTATGTTTTCAGGCTTGGCTTAAACTAAATTTAAATGTCTTCACCAGGTCTATAAAACTCCTGACTTCCAATCATCCGGGTTATACGCAGCCATGCCACGTGACATTCTGCTTGTGGTTGGCGACGAAATCATAGAGGCGCCTATGGCATGGCGGTCTCGATTCTTTGAGTACCGTGCCTACAGGTCCCTGCTTAAGGAATACTTTAGCGGTGGTGCTAAATGGACGACTGCACCTAAACCCCTCATGAGCGACGACCTATATGATGAGGTACGGGCTTGATTGATTATGAATTTTTTCGCTTAAAAAAGATCTTGTTTTGCGGCTGCTTAGGAGATTGTCAGAATTTTTTGCATTATTTTATCGCCATATAAGTAGCTTGTTTAAAGTAAAATCACTGAGTGAAATTTGGTTTTTGCCGTCATAACTTTTAGAACTATGCCATACGGTCAGTGGAGGACCGCCACAAGCTGGCTGCTTCGGGAAAGTTTGTTACCACAGAGTTTGAACCCTGTTTTGATGCCGCTGATTTCATCCGAGCAGGCCGTGATATATTTGTTCAAAGGAGTCAGGTAAAACAAATATATTACTCCCAAAAAACTCTCACTGCTTACTGTCAATAATGAAGTCCTATACTCGGCCTTATGCTCTTTTTGCGTAAGATATATTTACACGGTACACGGATCATAAGCCGGATATGGATTCCTATAAAGGCGGAAAGTAATTCACAAGTTAAGAAGTATTCAGATAAAAGGTCTCGGACAATGCATTTATTTCTTTGATTCCATGTCAAACAAAGTATTTCAATTATTTACCTTGTAAATAATCTTATAAAATATGGTATTGTTTTGTCTTAGTCGTAAAAAGAAAGATATCTGAGTGCCCCTATTCCCTAATTTTCCATTTTCCTCATCATATTTACTCACAATCGTAACAAGACGAGAAACAGCTTTCTCCATTTGACAAGCGAGATTTCGTATTCTACTCGATAAATAGTCTGCCGCCTCGTTCGTTGCAACAGGTCACAAACAACCTGGGCATTGAATGGATGAGGCGACATCTTGGAGAGCGTGGATATCGTGTGCATAAATTATCCTTTGATGATCCCAATCCGATGCATATTGACGCTACCTTCAACATCATTGGACCCGGATTGGTTCTATCCAATCCTGAACGGCCTTGTCATCAGATCGAGCTGTTCCATAAAGCTGGGTGGACTGTGGTCAAGCCACCATTGCCTCTCATACCAGACACACACCCCCTGTGGATGTCGTCCAAGTGGTTGTCCATGAATGTCCTCATGTTGGATCCGACAAGAGTCGTGGTGGATAAAAACGAGACAACTACACAAAAGGTGAAATAATACTTGATTTGATGGATAAGAAGTGGAACAAATTGCAGATGAGGTTTTTACTTCGAAAGTTAATTTTAGTCGCTATACCCCAAGATATCGCGCTGTTACTGAGTTTAAGCATGATAATTACGGCTACGGCAAACAGCAAAATTCGAAATAAAATCTAATTTTATTTACTTACCTTAAAATTTTTTAATCAACCCTGTAGAAGAGTAAAACAAGATGTCTTGTTCACAGCTAATGCAAACTTGAATGTCGTCACTCCGAGGTACAAACGGCTGAATGCATATTGTTAGAATTTGCCTAAAGAGTATCCTAGGTCTGTAAAAAAGAAGGTTCACATGTTTTTTGGAATTACGTAGAGACACGATCACTAGTAAGCCTCATTAAAACGAACCACACATTTTTTTTAATTCCACTGAATTTTTATTGTTCGACGATGGTCACTACATGAACTTCTGATGCATATGAGAAGTTTAAGATAGCTCTGAATCCCAACTACAGAGTATTACACGCTGCAAAGCATCTGCTAGCGCTGGAAGCTAAATATGATAACGCTTGCACGTATCCAGTTATTTTTAACGCTTGTACGTGTCCAGTTAACTATGCGTGCTCTCTTTGTTTTAGAGCATATTGGTGTTAGGAAGTGACGTGTTTTGCTTAAACGCTATACTCGTTTTCAACAGATGTTCGAGAATCTTGGAATCAAATGTGTTCCTGTCTCTATCCGCTTTGCCAACTCTCTTGGCGGAGGTTTCCACTGCTGGACATGTGACGTCAGGCGTCGGGGAACCTTGGAGTCGTATTTTTAACTCTAACAGAAAAAGCCTTTTTGAATTGTACGCATACATATTTTAGTCTGCTCTGAATGAAACGTTCAACATGTACCAAGTTTTTCATATGTTTTAGCCTTTGGTCAGTAAATGTGGTGACATGGTGGTGCGATTTTCTGTTCCTATTGAAGATATATTAAATGTGATTTGTTGTCTCGTTTGTACTATTTAAAGCTTAGTTGTCTTGATCGTCCTAGTTGAGAGAGCACTTACGAGACAGCTCAACTTTATAAAAATGATACTGATTAACCGACAAAAAAGAACTAAAAAAGAACAAAAAGAGAAAAATCCAGTTTTTGAAGTCTCGTCAAAAATTTATTGGGAACATACCAATTTCAGCAAAGAAGTTATGGATTGCTACAGGAGGGGAAAGTGATTTCTGTTGATTTCTTTAATAGGAAATGAAACAATTTTGATGTAAAAAATTTGTGAGCAGATGTGACACCGAGCTGAGAGAATCGCTCTGGTTACAAGTTTCTATGCAGAGCACGCCATTCTTCATTAAGATCTCTTTAAAAGATTGAACAATTCCACTGTAATTTGGCACCTAAAAAGCTCGCTTTTGTCTGCAGATTTTTACTCAGAGCTAAAACTTCAGAGAACTATTGGCAGTGTTCCTCAAAATAACCAGCAACACTCTGTTTCTTTTCCTCTTTTTTGAATATCGTCCTGAGTTAGTAAAAACCCGCATGAAGAGTATTAGTAATTCCCCGGGGGAGGGAGGGGTACTTCCGTAGAAAAGGTCTGGTACCGCTGTGTGGGGTCGCATTTTTACTGCTGGATGCCTTTTTTAGAGTCACTAGGATGGGGCTACACAATTTCGGGATTTTGGGAGTAAGAAATTCTGGTAAGAGGGAATTTAAAAATGGAAAGATTCGCGGTTAAAAAGTCGTTAGACTTGGGGATAGACATATGGACTGTCATGAGAGGCCAGCAGCGCCTACCCAGCATCAAATTGACCAAAGTAACCTCCCCTCCCCCCGGGAGTAATTTTTTACTCTTAATGAACTCCCACTTTAAGTCGATTGAAATGCTCAGATTCAAATTCTTTATCTCGTCATCTTACCACGTTTCACCTGCGGAGAAGAAGTTTGAAATTTGGCAATTTTTTGTGTACTATGACGCACAGGATGGGGTTTAAAGAAATACGATAAAATAGCGTTGGAAACGGCCAGAAGAGACCACGCAGGCATGGAGTAAAGTAACGAGGTTTTAAAACACGTTTAATTTCTCGCGTTGTTTATCATTGTTATTTTTGTTTCTGTTCTATTTATTTTACGCCACGCGTGAACCCTTAAAATTCAATCTAAATTTACCCCACAATCGGCACATTAGATATTCCTGTTTATGACCTTAAAACCCAGAAATCACACATAGTACGCTTAAGGTTCGCCTGTGGTTCTATCAAAAGACAATATGCACTTTTGATAACAAAAGCACACTTGAAAAGGGTGGATTAATTATTGTACCCTCATCCTCAAAGAACTTCAGCTGTTTTCAAATCACGCACCCTACACCCATTAGGAATATTTTGCTCACCGATAAACAGAAACACTGAATGTGGACGGAGATCGCGGGATTTGACAAGAGTATTTTTCTTGTTTTTTTTTTTCAAATCTGGCCGAGTTTCCCGAGCGATAGCATAATTCATCCACACAGCTGTCATAAGTGGAGAGGTTTTGCAGTTATGAATCGTCGCTTGTATTTCAATTTCGTTGTAGCTTTAGTTGAAGTCGTATCTCTCACAACTGGCGGTGATTTCAACGTTCCTGTTGGTCATTTGAAGCCGTTAGGATCTCACAGGCCGCCAGAAATAAACTTAGTGGACGATTTACAAGAAGTGCCGTCTCCTCAAGAATTCTGGACTAAATATGTTCGACCCTCGAAGGCTGTTGTGTTGCGCGGAGCCGCCAAACTTGGGAGAGCATTTACTGAATGGACTGATAAGTATCTGAAGGAAAATTTTGCAGATTTAGAGGTTCGGCTAGAAGGAAAGAAAGAAAAGAGTTCTAAAGTTCCGATCGGAGCAAAGGGAGTCGGTAGGGATACAATTGGTGAGTTAAGAAGTTTACATCTTTTGTTCATTAATTTCAAAATTTTAAGGAATATTTAATGGACTCGGAGTTGGAGTAAAATTTCAATCCTCGCACTTATTCTCAGTAGAATGTTGATATATACCACAAAACAGAAGCACCAGTATTGCTTACAGGATTTTGTTACTGCTATTTTAATCACGAGAGCGAATAAAACAATCAAACCAATTGTGTGGTATAAGACTTTTTTTCTGGCACAAGAATCAAGTAATAATTGATTCTCAAATACGAATACTTTAATTGAAAAGAAGGATCCTTCGAGGCTCTTAACCTTTAGGGTAAGTGCTCTAAAGGTAATCTTGGTGAGTATGTCAACTGTTCCAGGCCCATCTGATTGTTAATTCTATCCCTCTATACCTGCTTCACATTTCCTTGTACATTAGTGATTTGAATTTGTTGTGAAATCAAAATACAACTTTTACCTGATAAGTTAGAGTATTGTCATCACCTGTTTGCTTGCTAATGTATGGATATGACACGGAAAGTGACATGTTTAAACACTTCTGGGAGTTTAAGGGTTAGTTGTTCCCCCTGCAAACTGCAAACTTGTTTCAAAGTTCCAAAAATTTGAAAATTCTTCTTAAATGAAAAATAGCTTTCAGACCAACTTCTATTTCTTGTTCTGATTTCAGTTCAGTGTGATTATTTTCCTTCTTGTTTTTAAAGGAAACTTCATCAATAACTACCATAAAGAAAACAATAATCTCTACATTGTCTCGGAACTCCCTACTCCCATGTGGCGTGATGTGACAGTCATTCCCCCCCTGACTTGTGGCCTTTTGAAGGACAGACTTGTGGAAGTAGATTTATGGATGAGTGGAGGAGGCACCAAAAGTATACTCCACAAAGATGCGTACAATGCTATCAACTGTTTATACAATGGTACCAAGGAATGGAAACTGATAGAGTACAAATATGAAGATAAGATATACAAAGCATGGGAGCCTCCACAAAATGTTGGTGGATTTTCACGCGTAAATATTCAGCAAGTTGATCTGTTGAAGTATCCTAAGGTTTCTGAAGTCCCCTGGTCCATTGTTACCATAAATGCTGGCGACTGCCTCTTCTTACCGAAAAGTAAGGTGGCTCTTAAAGTTAAGTTACTGTTTTTTATTTGCTGAAATGTTACCCTCATTAAATGTGTGATATCATGAAATGGTGTGTTTTTTTCACAATGGATTCAAGATTGTAGCTAGCCACAAAACCTTAAAAACATATTTTTAATATTAATTGAAATTTTCTTGATTTATAGGTAAAAGCAACTCACCTCATAACTTTATATGTTATTCAGCTTTGGAAACACATTGCACCTGTTAAAATGATAGTTAAGAATTTGATCTTCAGACTGGTGTTCCTGTAGTTTGTCTAACATTTGACTTATGTAACTTAAAACAATTTACTTTCTGAGATCATTAAAGAAAACTAATTGAAAATAGCTTACTCAGACATGTTCCAGGTTTCAAATGAATTCATCACCATTATAGTGTGTTGACCAAATAGATTTGTTTGAACTGAAAGTTTTGAGATACATTTCTATTGAGTGTTGTTTTCTTAAATGCCAATATAATATTCTATTCAAAGGTTACTATCACCAGGTGAATTCATATGGTACCAATAATGTGGCTGTATCCTTGTTGTTCTCCCGGCTGGATGGTGTTGATGACATTGATTTCACTGGCTGTGACGAGAAATTAAGTTTCAAACCTCTGAGTGAGATGGAGTTAGACTGGGAATACCCTGGACATGGCAATCTGAGTATGGGTAACACAGACTTGGAGTCAGTTAGGTATTCAATTGAACTTTATTTTTATTTTTATTTTCTGTTTGGTAATAAGGGTTAATTTGGGAATTTGGAAACTAAAGCCAAAGTTTAACATTACTTATGCTCTTATTTGGAGCTTACTGGACCTAATCAGGAGGAAAAGTTTTCAAGAGGAATTTGATAAGAAATGAAGGTTTTGCTGTGACAGCTTCTTTAGTGGTAATAGGCTTAAGAAGAGTCCAGTTCTGCCTGTAATCATACAAGAGAGTATAATTATGTCTACCTAGTTGGAAGACACAAGGTCCTGTTACCAATTAATCAAAACTGTGACAAAATTGGATCAACAAAGTAGCTTTTGGTTATGTGTTTTCAAATCAACAGTTAACTTGGGGAAAAAGGAAACAGCACCAAATGACACATATTGTCAAATTTCACTCCAACCACAGGCTTCATGCATGTGTGGCACTTAATTTTCATTTCAGTTATTTTCTAATTTCAACTAGTTAATGTTTTCTTAACAACTGGTTGTAGATTCTTTTTACACCATAAATAGTGGGTCACTTTTCATTATTTCTGCATCAGATATGACAAAATTATAGTTGACACTAATAATATACCTGTTAACAACTGTGTCAAGCTTGGTATAAATGCTGCCTTAATGTCCTCAGGTAGGGAGAGGGAGGGGGCAGAAGTTATCTTTAGTATGTGAACTTAGGCTCTCAGATACATGCTTCCCATTGCTCTAACAAGCCACCATAAGGAGAAGCTTTGCGCAAATTTTAGCGGTATGTGTGTGAACCACTTGCTGCTAAAGAAACAAACTTTTCTCTTGGTTAATTTAGTGGCATGCCATTTTTTTAATATTAAGTAAATACAGCTCCTCATTCATTCAATAATGCTATGAGAAGCCTTTCAGTGACTCAGGTCCATAGTTTAAGAGTGAGAGTGTGGCATATCAAGGCAACATAGTAACTAAGTGTTGACTTCTGTTTGATGTCACACATTAATGAGATAAGTGCTCTTGGGATGATGATTTTAAACTTCACATTGTTATTTACTCTAGGGAAGGTATGCTGGACTTTTTTGGAAAGGATGAAAAGCTTGATAAAGATGGAATTTTAAGAAAAATCCAAAACGTTACAGAGGAAGATGAGGTAAGGAGAGTGTACCACTCGCATTTTTATTAATTGCTCTGAATTTAAACAAATGATATTACACAAGAATTTCATATTGGAATCTTAAATACCCTTTGCTGATGTTTATGGGCTTTGGTTGTGATTTTTAGGGATGCTATGTTATTTTAGATTGGTTTGCTGTGAAGTTAAAAATTTCCTTCAATGTGACAAGTAGCCCTTTTGAGGTCCCTGTGAATGATGTTTGAGACAGAAAAGATGTAAAATCTCATAAATCATATTTTTGCAAAGTGACCCCCACTGGTGAGCTGTTATTATAAATCTGAAATGGCAGAAAAAGTAGCCTTCAAAAATAATAAGCATTTCAAGTTGTATGATCAACAGGAGCATTTTGGATTATTATGTGTGTCAGGTGAGACTCACTTATTATGTCTAAAAATTGGCAAGGCATATGATTGTGAAGAGAGTTTACTTTTTCCTTTTCCCTGAAGGTACACAAGCTATATAGCTATGTTGAAGGAGTCAGGCAACAGGCTTTAATGGTCAGTATAACATTTTTTCATTGAAATTCAAACCTCTGGTATCTGGAAAAAATATTCCTGGTCCTTAGAAAGTTTCATTAAATGAGTCTTGCCATATAAACCTCCTTGAGGTATTAGGGGAAGAATTCATTTTAGGTGCTAAGGACTTCAGGTATTGCCATGATCAAAAGTTAAATATACGTGGGACAACAGAAATCCTTTTGATTTTCAAGTTGTCTCTCGCAACCTTTTCCCACTATATTCCAATTTGTGTCTCTATGGGGCATTTGTAGCTGTCCAAAGCCCATCTGGGGGAGGGAGAGGGGAATGGTGCTTTGGTCAATTTTTACTGGGTATGTGCAGCTAACCCATTATAGTCTATTCTTTGGCCAATTATAGACCCCACCTTAGTTGCTTTTGGTCTTATGGTTACAATTTTTAACTGCAAATCTTCCTATATTCAAATCCCTACTTACCAGAATTGTCTTACCCATTGTAGAAACTGTAATGGAAATGTGACCCCATTATAGACAATATACATAGTCTTTATGTATGGTGTGATGGCATCTTAGCAGCCAATAATTTGCAATGTAATGCTTTCATTTTAATTTGAATTGTATTCCAGTTTCAGCCAGTCTTGATTTCTTCATGGCCTGATATGTCATTTTCAGTCACAAAAAGGATTTTTTTTAATTGATGAAAATGCTTTATTTGGCTGGCAGATGTTTGATTGGCTTGGTGGGAACAAAAAAGGATTTATAACCAAACAAGAGGTTTTGAAGCTAACCCGTGAACAAATGAGGCAAACTGTTCTTGCGTTTGAAGGAACGGACGTGAGTAACACAGAGGAGGCAGAGTATGGAGTCATTGATGTAGCAAATGTCAGGTAAATACTCATATCTCTTGTTTAAGTGAGGATGATTTTGAGGGATTTTTATCAAAGTCATGCAGAACTTTTCACATCCCAATGGGGGGGGGGGGTTGGGTTTGGGGGAATTTTTTTGTGTCACGATATAATTTACTTGATTTCTCCTCCCTTAAGGCTCTGTAATATCCTTATGACCCCCCCCCCCCCCTTTGGCAATCAATTTTGCTTTGTCCCTCTTTATGCTCTTTTGACACCGACTGACCCCCAAACCCCTGCACCCTCTGAAAACTCCAAAATCTTCCAACTCCCTCCAAGTCATAACTAATGAGTATTGCCTATGTATCTGTGATTAAACCCCAGGGATGTGATTAGGGAACTTTTGGCTCTTGATGGTCTCGTGTCAAGGGACAAGTTTATCCGAGCTTATGTGGAGGTGAGTGTTTAGAGGCTTTTTATGTATGTGTTGCATGCCGTTTGACAAGTGCTTGCGTGTCGTTCCATCTGCAATTTTTCCTGCTTTTTTGGTGTATTTCTTTTCTTTCTCCGCACAGTTATCATGCCTGTAAATACACCTTTTTTTTTTTAGCTCTAGGAGACTGTTTTATTTTTGTAAGATTTTTGGTTTGTTAGCCTTTTTTGTTTTGAGGAATGTTTTGTTTTGTTTTCGTAAATGTTAGCCATACATTCAATGAAGAAACAGCACCATGTTTCAGTTCCTTCCATTTACTTTTTTAAGTTCGTGCACTTTGATGACAACTTTTTTTTCCCCATAACCAGGCGACACAGGGAACCGAAGTTTTTGCAGAGCTTGTAAGTAGACTACGGTTTAGACGTTTAGTCTTTGCTGATTTTCTGTTTCTCTCTCAGAAATAAGAGAAGCTTCCAGATTTATAATGTAAGCGTCCACCAAAAGCAAACCTTTGTTTTCATCAGGCTGTTACTCTTATAAGTAATTTAAAAACTTCCAAGTGCAGCGTTTTAAGTTACGTTCAACAGAATGGAATTTCCAGATTGAAAGCCCTTTTCTGGTTTGGTCAATTTAGCACACGGTCTGTTTCTCAAAACATCCATTTAAGGGAAAAATAAACGACACTATATGCATACCACTGCCAGCTCCTTTTCGAACGGCAGTTAGATGATCTTAGACAATCGACAGCTTTGGAGGTCATCGCTAGTTTAATCAATGTGTCTTAAAATAATTTTAATTTCTTAATTTTGATTTTAGATTTTTAATAAACTGCGCAACGAGACAAACGTCTCAGACCAGGTTACTAAGCAGGAAGTACAAAATAACCTGCGCCGTGCCATCCAGCGGTTTCTTGAGTGGGGGGAGAGCCGGAAATCCCCCGGGAATGGATAGTCCGGAGCCAAATGACGCTTACATGGAGGATGATGAAGATGATAGTGATAACGATGATGAGAACGAGGAGACGGAATGGAAAACAAAAAGTGATGATACACACCAAGAGTTGTAGAATTTTTCTGATTATGAAAAATGAGCGGCGATCTCGAAATTTTTGTTGATGGAAAGTTTTCACTAACCTAATTTCGAAAGCCATTAATTAGAAAAACCTCTATATACCATATTTATTGATGAAGTCCCGGATATTCTCAACTCGCTGTATATGAGATGAAAGAGGAGGTCAGCCAATCGGAGTGCAGGCTTAACATTAAGATACTAACGCAATTGTAGTACACAACTTAAATGAATAAAATTTGCTTTCAAAATTAGGACCAAAAATGTCTTCAGGGTTTTGTTGGTCATATTGTAACTCTTCTAGAAAACTAATTTTTGGCAATTCCTTTTGTTTGAAAAATTTGATCAGTGTTTTGTCCTAAACCCTGGTTTACACTTTATTGTTTTCTTAGAGAAAAGATCTACTGCTTGCTGTGTTCAGTGTTCGGGAATAAATGTTGCCAAATTGCAATCAGCTTTACATCGCAAGCCATCCATTACGAGAATAAGAAAACTGGTAACAAATCAATGAGAACTCGATCAAAATTTAAATATTCTATCTTTCTACAAAACTTATCTATAGCAACATTATTTCGAATACAAAGTCCTGTCGGAAGTTATTTGAAAGGTTTCGTGGCATTTAATGCCAAAAATATACTAGCCTGGAAACGGAAAAATTTACATCAATGCCCTTATTCAGAGATTAAGTTCTGGGGCCACTTGATTATGTGGCATCCAAATTGGAACTTCCGGGTACGTAAACAGATTGCAACCCTGCAGTATAACCAGTTTCACAGATCAAATCGAATTACGACCATACAATTTAGCTGGCTATCTTTTCTAATACTGGGGTTAGAATGAACGCAAGGATTGCCTAACCCTGTACTAGGTCCCTCAAGGGACATTTTGTTTCGCGTGGCCTCAATCTTTGTAGTTGTTGATGTGTGAGATACAGAGGTAAAAGTGCTTCGCAAATTCTTTTGTAGTTGTATTTTTGCACCTTTCTTCTCTCCATGACAGGCCAAGGAGATCATTGATTTGTGTGGGAAAGTGAAAATGACCGCACACATTCCGGAAGGTACAAAATTTTAACGAAAACCTTTTATTTCCAATTTGTGGGTTTTTGGATCTGTTTCTCACGCTACAATGAAAAAGATCGAAGCTACGCGAAACAACATGCCTCTTGGGGACCTGGTACAAGGTTGGTCAATCCCAGCAGTTATTTAGACGCAGTATTAGCAAAGTAGCGTCTTAAACAGATGAAGCACTGTAGCTCCTCTTATTTCTTTGCGCATCTGCTTGTACGCATCGAATTTTTTGGTGATTTTTTTCTGCTCATTAAATGTAAAGATGCGCGCGCATATATTTCTAATTAGTGAAGAATAGGTAATTAACATCATTACTTCTTGTTGCGCAATACTCATTTTTCCCTTAACTAACATTGGCATAAATTCAAGCTTTAGGACTATATAGCAGTGGAAGTCGCCATCAGTATGAGTGAAAGCGCCGAAACAAGTAAACCTCCCATTGAACATGACAGCACCACCGATAGTGAGGATGACAACGGTGATTCAGATTTTGACCCTGAAGAAATTGAGAAGGAGATACTGGGAGTGAAAAGTTTGTTAAGAAGACAATGTGCTCGGCACAAGGTAAGTGAATAGTTCATGTGAGGCGCAATAACATCAGTTACTTATTTAAGCGCCGCATAGTTCCACTTTTGGCATTGCTGCAAGAGCTGTCCACTAAACTTTAACATTAAATTGCGAACTTGAGTGAGTTTTTAGAGATGAAGTTTTTTGTTCTTAATCTGTCGTTAAGCATGCTCGTTCAATCTCTCCTTAAAAGAAGGAAAAAGGTATTTTTACCTGTACTGGAAGAGCTGACACTCTTGGCCTGATCCCCACATCGATCCGTTGCTCTGCCACAGTGTTCCAGGAAGTTGATAATTGAATTTAAAATATTTCGAGAAATTCCTTCCTTTTACTCTCCTTGATATAAATCCTTCCTTTCACAGGACGTTGCAACCTTGAAGAGTGAACACAAAAATTGGCTAAAAGGAGTAATTTCACAGCTAGACCATTCAAATAACCTGGAGGGTGAAGACTTACAGGACACAATTCAGATGGTCAATAGAGCTGAGGAAGGTGAAAGAGCTCGCCGAATGTCAATACCTTTTTCAGCTGATGTGGAAGAAACCGAGCTGGACATTTCTATTCAGAGTGGACAGTTATCAAATGTTCATACGGAACTTCTACACCTCTTTGCCATTCACGATGTAAGCTGACTTTTTGTTTTTCTTGCTTCCGGTTGTTCGCTGTTCTCTATCCACAACAGAGTCAAAACTGTTTTTATTCACACCATTTATCTTGCATACGTGAGCCAATTTCTGAAAAAAACTAGACAATTACGCCAGCAACATCAAGCAGAGATTTTTCGTCTTCTTTCTCAATTGTATTATATAGAAATATTTCTGGGAATCTTAAAAAAGTATAAACAATAACAAGACCAGGCCTCAACACTGGGAACTATGTACGTTACTCTTTGCGAGAAATGCGAAGGTTCTTTAATGTTTCCTGATAACCAGTTCAGAGAAGGTGCAGGAGGAAGGGCCTACGGTTTATCGTCGAACCATTTGAGGATGTCATACTGAGCAAAGGCAGCCTCGAGTGTTCGTCCGGTCTGGCACTCTAACTCTCCCGCAAGGCACTCTACAGCATGAGCCAACGAAACGCGATTGAAATATGAATTCACGCCCTTGGGACTTCCTTGTATAATATTAATCATAAACCATTACAGTTTCCTCAAACGTGATTGCTGCATTAGCTGCTTTATTTTTCATTAATCATTCTGTAGAGCTGTAATCAGACAGTTGGCTGTAATCGGACACCTGTGGTTCTACATTTGAAGTAGTCAATCATACTAAGTCCGCTCTGCCAAATCCACCAATCACAGCATTAAACACAATAACCAAAGCAACAACTTATCCTAAAAAAAAGAGAGGAATTTTCAAAATGGAGACATTTTTGTACTTTTACTTTTTTGTCTCTACTGGAGATAATTGACCTAAATGTATTTTTTGTTTTCGGAAATTGAAACGGTTATGACTAATTGTTAACAGGACTTCTTGTCGTCTAATTCTGTCTGTAATCATACTCGCGATTGACAAATTGGACTCCCGCTTCGCCGTCGTCTAATTTTGTCGATCACTCGTATGATTGCAGAGCAAATTGGACTATACTCAATCCTATTGCCATTATTAACTGTTGTATATGTTTCAATCTTTCAGGCTAAGTTTCAAATGGAATGTGAGCGTGACAGACGCAATATGGAAAATTCCAAGAACAGAATGCACGAAGAACTTATGAGCAAGATGGCCAGAATGAAAGCCACAGAAGAATTCGAGAGAGAAAGGACGAGAAAGATAAAAGAAATGAAGGAGTTAACAGAGACAGTCAGCGAAACGGGGCTTGCGATGGCAGAAACAAACGATAGACTGAGTTATGTACACGCTGATCTGAAAAATGCGTTTCAAATGATGAGGGTAAGGAGCAATAGGGAAGTAAATCGTCGCAGTAACGAGTTTGAGTCAGTGATTTGCCTAGAGAGAGACCATGAATAATTTATGTTTCGTCTGACACGTCAGTCGCAAATTTAAAGTGATATAGATTGATTTCCTATGTTATCTTGCTACATTCTGAAGAAATTACTTTCAATTCGTAAGATTCTGAAAATCGAAATATTTTGCGATAACCTAGATCAATAACTGTTAAATCTCTCGATTACTTAGTGTATGTCTGTTTCGAGAATGGTTCTCTCAAAGCAATGTTCTGCCAGTTTCCATAGGAAAGGCGTGGACCCAAATATCCATGTTACCGCGCATGAGCAAACCATCCTTCCCAGGAAGTCATCTACAGCTCTTGTGCAGGGTTCCTGACCTATGAAAAGGAAGAATAATTGCATCAATGATAATCTCGATTACTTGATAAGTGAACGCAAAGCAGGTCGAGAAAAGACAAAATCCTTTGCTTTGCTCTTAGGATGCCGACGCCGCTAAGGAAGTAAAAGATCGGGAGAAAACAGAGGACTTGAAGGAGATGATGCTGCAAGAAATTAGACGACGGCCAGCAAAAAAATGAGAAGGACATCATGGAACAAGAAAGAATGAGACGAATTGAACTGCATCAGCAACAAATGATCGATCGACGAGGTTCAACCACCGACACGCTTTTGGAAGTTCAAGAACAATTATGAAAATATTCTCCAAAATCAAGGTCTGCTTAATCATCGTTTAAGTCATCATATTCCAAATAGGCTCTGGGAAAAGGTTACAAACATTGGCTTTGTTTCATAACCTATATTTTCAAGGGGTTAAGAATTTTTAAAAATCTTTACCTATGTAACGATGAGGTTTTATCGCGAGCTAACCGTAGGCGCCAACCACGAGTGGACAAATTGCATTTGTCAACATGTTTTTCTCGGGCAGAATTTTCATTTGATCAGTAAATTCTACTTTACCTAGCTAGAAAAATTGGCTGACACGTGATGGACAGAGCTGAAAAATATCGGCGCATGTCAATTTATGTCATGGGCTCATGCATGAAACCATAGCAACACCAGAATGAAATGGATGGAGTCTTGAAAAATTGAAAAGCGGTGCAGTTTTGTCATTGGTTTAAGAGGCAAGCAGAGAAAGTTTATGCTCAAAACTTTCGCTGCAGAATGTCTTACAACGGGGACAAAAAAATACCCTTTGCACACCAAAGTTGCTGTTGTTTGATCGCGAAAAAGCATTTTGCGAAAGTTAGTCTACATTAATACATGGATGTTGGGCGGTCCTCAGTGATAGTTTATTAAATGACAGTTTCAGTTGATGAAGGATATAACGACTTTCAACACTTTAAAATAACGGTCAGATAAAAAATATATACTGCATGTATAGACATGCACATTCATTATTCAGCTCCGTCCACGTGACGTGTTTTACATTATGTTTAATTATGCTTAGTTGCAACATTGGATGAGGAGTGAGGGGGTTGGGATTGAGGACAGAAAAGTTATCTCTAAGAGATCTGGCCAACGCCAGTAATGTGATGTTTAAACTCGATTCAGTTCGTCTCAGCTGACAGAGCTTTGCTTTCAAACACTTAGTTTGGAACTAGCAATTCGTAGTCAGGGAGGTTTACCCAATTTTTGTACCATATCCAGTTGAATTCCACCATGATAATATGCCTATTTTAAACCCTCTCCATCATCAGAGGGAAAAGAAGGTCAGAAAGACTGAAATCAAACAGAACCAAGAAGACCACAAGAACCGCATGCAAGAGGAGCTCTTACGAAAGTCTCATCAAAAGGAAGTTTCAATTCAAGAGGCCCAGGAAAAATGCCGAAGGATCACGGAAACCATGAGTCAGATCTCAGACGGTGATGAAGCGAAAGCCAAGGCTATAGATATGTTGATTGATGTTCAGAAACAACTGCTGGATGTCTTCGCCATTACAAAGGTCAGACTGGTTTTGTATCAATGTCTGTATAGGGTTTGTCATACTCCTGGCTTTAATCAGCGTCCGAAATTTGCAGATGGTGAACTGTTCACGTGATCAATTCGGTTTTCACGTCAAAAACTGTAACACGGTCCGTTTTTGTAATTGATTCTATCGTATTGAAATGACCCAAATCTTACATAAAAAGTACCACCTTGGGAAAGAAAACTTTTAGTGGACTGAGTGAAGGCTGTGTACTTTAAATATATACCTTTGAAATCTTTACACTCTCTTGGGTAAAATTGGTCGTCATAGCTGCTCATTCCGTGTCAGAGTAAATGATGAGAAATGCTGAAAGTTCTGCTGTAAAAGTGCTTTTAGATTTTTCATGTTTTACCTTGTCTATGTTGCAGGTTCAAGACCTGAAAGACCGAATGAGTCATATTAAGATGTTGAACTGTCGTAAGAACATGCTGAGAGAGATCCGAGGCAAGAGAGCCGATCGAGAGAATAGCAGTGGCTTCTTGTAAGTTACGCATCAGTAGGAGTGTCCGTGTAGAGGTGTAATTGCTGGACCTTATAAAGGGGGGAGGGGGGGGGGGAGGGAGTGGAGGAATTTTTGGGGGATACGTTGTTTTCAGGGGAAATGGAGGATATTTACTTGTATCACGATAAAGTTTACCTGACCCCCCCCCCCCCTCACCCTTGCAAATGAGCTGCTGACCCCATACGACACAAGTTACCGCAAGATCTAAGAATAATTCAATAGACTACTTTTACCGTTCAGATAACTCAACCTCTTAATTTTGATATGGGTTAGGGTTAGGGTTTGCGTAAGTGTCCGTTGGAAGTTAATCCGAAGCCAAAGTTTATCAATAAGGTTTGGTGATACCTGGGAGTTAAGGCGTTTAAGTATTTCATAATGCTTGTCATAATTTACCGAATTATAATTTTGGACTAGTACAAAAACAATTTTATGTACACTGTTAATGAGTCTTTATTATTTTTGAAACTCAAAAGCCATTTCAATTTGGTTCTCTTGAAGTTCAAACGTCACCCATGTCAAGAAATTATAACAATTTATAACCTCTTGCTTTTGTGTATTTTTTTTATAACAGACCCAAACCACACGCTGATGCAGCTACGCTTAAGTCAGGCAGGAGACTCTCGTTAATTGGTGAACGTTTGCAACAAGAAGTCAGTCATTCTTCGTCTCCAGAAAATTGTGATGATTAACATTGCTTCTGAATTACAACAAACCTTTCGTCTTAAAAACAACCAGGAAGATTTACTGAGAAATTTCCTTCAGTGACGCATTGTATCTAGTTTTGTACATTTATACGTAATATTCAATGAAAATAAACATAAGCAAGCAAACAACTCTATATACCGAGTGTAAAACTGAGTTTTTTGTTATAAGTAACCTGCTTACTAGCAAGATATCCTCGCTTAAAATTGCTTCACCCCAATCAAGAAATCTAGAAAGGAATCATTAGTGCAATCAAGAGGGCATGAGGTAATTAACGCTCTTTTGGGGAAAGCCTAATTCACAGTGTCCGATTCGAGTTATTCACGTATCAGTTGACTCTGAAATGCTAGTGGTTTGGTCTACGATTTTTCTTTCACCTCATCATATAACTTGATCCTTAAAAAAAACTATGTGATGGTTTTTGCGTTACTTCTCTAAGAAAGTTACTTAATCTTCCTTTTAATGCTATCAACTGTCTCCCAAGAGCAACCCTTGACTTTCAAGCTTTGCAACTCTGCCAGTGCGTTCTTCAGCTTTTCAGTTTTTTCACTCGTTTGGAGAGCTTCGGATTCTGCTATTTCTAACTGAAAGAATTTTATTTCATTCTGCAGTTCAACAAGAAAGCTAATGTTCTCGTTTTCATGAGCGGATGGTTCGGCTATAACACGTATGCGTGAGAGCTTTTGTTGGGTGCCCTGTTCACCTCATATGGGATAGCAGACATGTGTGTTTCGATCTTGTGCACTTCGGCCCAAAGCCTCCTCATACCGGCCGCCGTCAAACTCGGTACTTGTCCATTCTCCTGTCTTGGACGAGTAATGGTGGATCACAACAAAACCAGTTTGGCCTCGAACTTCTTTGGATACTTTCCATCTTTTTGGAAATTGTAAAGAACAGTACTCTGGCTTTAATCTCCAACTTGTTCTCTGTTCTTGTTTGCTTCCTAGGAAAATCAAACCAAAGAATTCAGAAATTAACAATTTTTCTTAATAAGAGTGATATCATTTATAGCGGCAAGATTAAACTGAGGTCATCGTTGATCGCCTCTCTAAAAGACAAAGGGGGTCATAGCCTGCAGGCACTGATGTCTGATTTTGGGGCAAACCCTCGTTCCTAGGGTACCTCTCTCTTCCTTCCCTCGAGATACTAGGGAGTTTAAGAAAACCGCGACGGCAACGGTGTTGGGAACGTTACTAAACAAAATATATAATGAGCAGAACCATGGCTGTCTGAAGAACGTGAGCGACGACGGCTAATTTTTAAATTTCTATTTCTAATTTAACGCTGTGTTCATATTCAGTTTCGAGGTAGTTTTGGACAGAGAAAAGAAAAAAAAAAAAAAAAAAAGAAAAAAAAAACCCAAATGACTTTAGAGTGTCGCGAGATTCGTAGGTAAAAACATAAGTCCTCTTTTTTTTAACCGACGTCCACGGCGTCGCCGTCGTTGTTTCCTAAACTCTCCTCCTAAATTCTCGAGTGAGAAGAAAAAAAAAGAGAAGGGACCCTGGGAACTGGGTTGTTCTTGGGGTAAGTTAACGTCAGTTTTTGGGGCACGTTTGGCTTTAAAGTTTAAGTGGACAGTGGGTAAAAGGAGGCTGGGAAAGGGCAAAAGTTCTTTTCCCTCCCCTCCCCTTCTCTTCATCTTGTCTATCGCTCCCAACCCCTTGGTTGCCAATTTCTTCCTCTCTCCAACCGTCGCCTGCTGTAAAAATCAAAGATGGCATCTATTATTTTCAACCAAGCAAATCTGAGCACTCGCTCGCCAAAATTAAGCCTGCTTATGCAGCTGTAAACTTCTATATCCCTCACACACTTGATTTAAGAACTGCACGTTCCCCCTGAATCTTGCCGATGCCCTAAATTTTTCTTAATCACCAAGAAATGTTTTCACCACCGTGACCACCGCTCAGCAAGCCGTCTCTTAGTCACGCAATGATGTGACTTTTCGGTGAACACACATTTAAGAAAGTGGTGTAACTGATTGGTTACCGTGCCAATAATAGTCATAATGCTCTCCAATCCTTCTTCGATTACAGTGCACTACATATTGTCGCGTTTTCAAGTTTGTTGCAGGGAAGCCTTTTGGGATGTACAATATTCGAAAATCTTCGCAGGACTATAACGAGTTTGCTAGTTACTATAGAATTCGCTATTTGTCGTATGGAATTACCACAGCGAAGTCCTATCTACATACAACCGTTCTAGCAGGTCGACCGA